>NC_134458.1:22850471-23154231 GCF_047948215.1 Lycorma delicatula
ATGAATTAGAACCACAGAAATATTAATTCTGTGCTTTCATAATAGTAAATAATTGCATAAAAATAAATAGTAACAATAAGGATGTAATAATATTACTTAGGTAAATAACTACTAAAATTTAAATATACTAAAAATGACTTTACCCAAATGACTTTTAAAAATGCATAATACATATAGTACAGAATAAAATTAAATTAAGTAGGATGACACTTACCTTACACATTATTATATATACACGAGAGTACTTTCACAATTTTCTCGCATCTTCAGTTGATCCAATCTTTTAATTGTTCACGTAAAATTGCATATTATAAATACACAACATTAACAAAATTTATTAAAACTTGAAAATCAATTCAAATCAAAATGGAATTAAAATTTAAAAAAAACTTTTCCTAATATTTTTATTATTTGACGACATATTTTTATATATGAAATTTTTAACTTGAACTTTTAATTTTGATTTTAAATCTTAAATTTTAAATTTAAAAGGAAAAGATTTTTTAATTTTAATTCCATTTTGATTTTCAAGTTTATAGCCAAAGTTTTAATAAATTTTGTTTCGTTATATTTTGTTAATGTTGTGTATTTATAATATGTAATTTTATGTGAGCAATTAAAAGACTGGATCAACTAAAGATGCGAGAAAATTGTGAAAGTACTCTCGTGTATATATAATAATGTGTAAGGTAATTTAATTTAATTCTTTACCTAATTTAATTTTATTCTGTACTTGGTGGATCAAGTTATTTACTTATATTTTTATAATAGTAAAGAGGAATATGAGTCTTAAAATTGACTTAAAAAATATATATATAAATATACAAACTTACTGCTATTATGTTCTTTTTTAATCAACAGATAAATATTCCAACTCCAAACTTATTTATTTTATCCTGTATAACAAAAGGAAAATACTGTCATAACAATAAAATATAAATATAACTGATCACAGTAAAGTACAAGGATAAATTACGATAATATAAATCAAAGTCTATTTGTTCATTTATAAAATATAATAGCAAGGCTGTGCTTTCAATTTATCAAATACACTTCCGATTAATTAAATAAAATTATCAAATACATTATTTAGATATAAAAATAATGAATACTTATTTCTTAGTAAATAAACTATAAGAAACCTTTTATTACAAATGACATGGTACAATATTCTTTTTATTATGCTAATAATTAGAAAGGTAAATGTTTTTTGTCAGCAGATGCTATCTGGTGTCATATAATAGTGTTAACAGTCTTTAATCAGAAGCTTATATTCTATACAGCATGAATAATTTTTTTATAGCATTGGTGGATCAAGTTATTGATCATTATTAATAACAGAACATTATTTAAAGAACCAAAATGTGGCTGAACTTTTTTTGAAAAAATAACTATTTTTAAATATATAATTCTGTTAAATGATGTAGGTAAGTTTCATTATGTATACATGCATTAGAACAAGTAAAAATTACTAAACAATTAAAACAAGAAGAATTATTGGAATACAGGTCAATCTTGACTCCTATGCAATCCACATATTGACACTTATTCCTTAAGCTTATTTCATACTCACAGACTCAGACTTTAAACACTCCCTGGCATCCTTGTCTAATGCAACCTGTAAACAATCTCTTTTAAGGAAAAATATAAAACCAAAAGAATAAGACAGCAGGCTATATCACTAACTACGAGTAAAATTTTTCAATTACTCAATTATTTAAGATAGAAAAAATGTATAAACTCTTTCTTACATTAAATAATCGTATTAAATTTTTTTATAAAGTTAATTTTTACTTTCCAAGACATATTAATAGATTTAATCTTATTTAGATAAAATATATCTTATTTTAATACATTTTGCACCTTTCCTACACACTCCTAATATATGCATGAGGCTTGGCTGATAAATTTTGCAAACTAGCATGCTACACAGAGACAAAAGGTACTACCGAGTTGGGCACGGCATCACACGATAACTAAAATTTCCCTCTACAAACCTGCGATAATGCGTTGAAATCCGTTTACCGGTTTGTTTTCAGTAGCAGTTAAAAATGGACTAGAGTAAGGTCAATATGTTGAGCCTCGTAATTGAAAAAAAAGCACAGCTGTTTGAGAGATTTGGAATGCATATACATAATTCTTAAATTCTATTATCTTTCTTCATAACAAAAAGGTTTTTTGTCTCTGAAATAAATAGAGAATCAATAAGGTAAATATTTTTAATATTGCGCTTCAAAGATTTATTTGTAAAATATTCACTACATTAATTTATTACAAACATTTTGCTTCTTAATGAAGGATAATCTAAAGGGATTACTGAATTATTTTCTGAAATATATTTTAAAAAACCGTTATTTCATTTTGTACAAAGAGATAAGATATTTAAATAACAATGTTTTGCCTTGTATAAGATGCTTAGATTTATTCTATTATTTAGTTTTACTCAGTTTAATATTTGTTGTGGATTCACCTTAATCAGAACTAAAGAGATAATGGCAAATCCATTTAGAAAATAAAATATAATAAATTAATAAAATTAGAAGATTTTGCAATAAAAGTATAAAAAAACATGCAAAACATAATACACATTCATTTTTTTCCGTCTATTAACAAAGAGAGGAAAAAATATCCTTTCATTCAAGCAAAAGGCCCACGTATGCAAGTAATCTACTGAACATGTTGGAGATCCATGATAAATGACAAAATACATAACAGTAATATCTGAATTATTTAAATACTCTGTTAATGTAATAAGTATAATAATCATATATAAAAAAAAAAAGATTCAGACTAAAAAAAAATCCTTAGGATGACTAACAGAACTATATGATTAGTATAATTGTTGGCAACAAAAAACCTAAGTGAAAAATAAACATCACAGTATTATTAATTTATCTCCTACAACGGCATATGTTGCCAATGTGATATATTATCAAAAAACATTTCAATTGGTATTCCAATAAGTTCTGATGGAATCTACAATGTATGATCATATTTTTTTTATGTAAAGCTTTAAGTAATCAATAAAAAACAAGAATATATAAAATCAGCAAATGGTTACAAATAACAAATTTACATAATAAAAAAAGGAGCAAAACAAAATTATCAAACATAATTCAATATAAAAAAAATCAATAATGGTTATTTTTTAAAATTTATAAATAAGTATTTTATAAGAATTTTAACCACTTAACATACAATCAATCAAAAACTGAACAATTTTTATATGATTAATAAACTACATAATTAATTAATATTCAACACTTAAATTAAAATACAAATCATATTATTAATAAGAGTATATCAACAGCAAATACAAACTATATAAACATTCTTAATAAGTAAAAGAATTACATAACAAATACCTAACCCTTTGGAAAAAAGTTTATACATAAATAAATAAATATATATAAATTATATATGTATATTATTTATATATATTAGTAAACAAATTACAACCACAATTTCAAATAATATAGTTAAAAAAACTAATTCAACTCAAAATATAAATTATATAATGAATTTTAAAGTTTTTTGATGAAAGTGTACATAACATTTCATTAAAAAAATTCACATCTTACAGATGGAATCATAAATAATACTTGTTCAATACTAGATTATAATTATATATTTTGATTAAAAAAACATAACACAAAGAAGAAAAAACAAAAATAAATTTAAAAAAATTAAATAATATTAATACTACAAACTAAAATGATTTATATAAAATTAAAATTAGTAAATTTTGTAGTTTCAATACTCTGACTTAAAACAAATCTCTTACTGATTTTTTTTTTAAATCAGATCTAATGGAATATGAGAACCAAAGATTTAAGCTATCAAATTATCACTTTTTGAAATATTAACAAGCAAAAATCATGTCAGAATTAGAAATTACAGTATGATTATAAATAATAAACAATTTTAATTTAAAAAAAATATATATATATACACACACATAATATTGTTAACGGAATACATTTATTTTCTAGTAAACTTACTTGGTTTAAACATATCTGAAGACAACTAGATTCATAAACAGCAATAGAAAAAAATATACATAAATATGATAGAATTCCATGTAAAAATTAAAAATGATTTATCATGAAGAAACAATTCTTGAAGGATATAATAAATCTGCTGATATCATCTTATGCTTCATAATTCTCTATAAAATCAGACATAAATGTTCAGTAATTAACTCATCATATAATTCTACCATAACAACTGTACTTATTATTACAGTAATATAAAATTCAAACTGAGAAAATAAACAACATTACATTATCAATAAATATTATCAGAATATATTTCTAATTTAGATGTTCTTTCTGCTTTTAATTAAACAAAACAATGTTATTAATTCCATACATAACCGGTTTATTGATGAAAAAGGTATAACATACATGTTGATGCTCAATATACATAATAGTACCCAATTGTCAAATAATAAAAATGAAGATAAAATAAACCAGGCAAAGACCTTCTACACATCACAGAAACCATCCTCGTGTACTTAAAAATTACACTTTGTCTGTTCACTTTCTGTTATAACAACTTAAATTACAATAAATAAATAATATTAAAATGTATAACCTGAAGATATACAACTTTTATAACTACGACTACCACAGTTGCACAGTGTTATAAAATAACAAAAATTTAATGATATACAAAACTATCAAACTGAGAAATTAAATATATCCTGTATTATGAGACAAAATAATAAACTTCTGCGCTTTAATGAGCAAGTACACACACACACACACACACACACACACATACACACACACACACACACACACACATATATATATATAATATATATATATATATATATATATATATATATATATATATATATATGTGTGTGTATAAATAATAAAGAACAACCCAATAACTTGTTTGATTTTGTTAATTTTTCTATACTATTTATTAAAATAATAATATCAACTAATTTCAGAGGATTTTGATTTCAAAAAAAATTCCAGCAATCAATAACATTTTGAATTAATATGATTACATTATTAATATGCAGAAAACATAAATCTGAAAAATAGATAATTTATCTATTGACAAAATAAATTTGTAAAAGACATCAATATTAGCTCATACCAATTAAAAAATGTTTAAAGATGTCTGATATAATAAAAATAACTGAACATTTTGTAAGGGTTCATTATATTTAAAACAAATCCAAAATTAATGCAAATTTAATAAGGGCTAGATAATATCAAGTGAGCAATGTAAAATTATCTTAATAAATGATTGTATTAAAAAAAAAAAATTAAATAAATACAAAAGAAAAAAAAATTTGTACTAAATTTTACAACCTGTTTCTAAATAATACCTACAAATACCATTAAATATGATATAATAAAACAAAAATATAATGATAATATTATGCTAAATTAAATAAATAAGTGAATAAGTAAGTGATTAATAAAATAAACATAATACACAAGACATTTTTGTTATTGTACTTTTGAAATTGACTAGGATTACAGTCAATAAAAAGAAATAAAACAAGGTGGGGGTATAAATGCAAAACAAGATAATAGAAATAATATAAGTAAAATAAGTAATGTAAACGATATTTTTCATATTTTACCAAAAGCTACCGGAAGACTGTCCACCTGGAGGATTTCTCACTCGAATACAAGCACGGTGGCCACTATCATCCATCTCAGCTGCAACAATAACGAAAAATAGCATTTAAAACAATCATGGATAATAGTATCAGTGGAAGTAATAAGAAATGAAAAATGAAGTGAAAAATTTTAAATAAAATTATTTTTCTGTAAGAAAATGTACTTTGCACAGAAAGAAACTGCCCTGAAAATTTTATATTATAAAATAATATTTTTATCGGTTATGCAACTTTGAAGTCATGATGGATAAAGTTGTTCTAATTTTTATTTAACCTTTACACGATTTTCTGGCTAAAACCAAAGCATTTATTTCATAACACTGAAGCATCAGTGATACCTATTTCAAAAAAACTTAAAACACATACTTATTAACATTATAAAAAATTAGTTTAGATAATGAAAGTTGATACTCAATTTATTTTGAAATAATGTATTCCAGACATTAATCAATTTTCTCTGCACTGTTGTAATCTTTGAACAAGCTGTACTTTACATTTTATAGTACTATTAATGTGACAGCTTAAACTTCCTCTCTAATTTTAACTTTTAGCTCTGCAATTGTCTATACACTAATACTCTTTGTCAAAGATAATTACCAAACAAAATATCAGTGCAAGATAACTCAGAACACTGCACATCACCAGATGCAAAGACCAAGTACCCAACTCTTGATTCAGAACTTTCATGCTATTTCTTGCAGTTAGAGCTGTGTACACAATCTTAATGAGATGAGATATTGATGGGGTGATGCTGTTCACTTTCAAGCTGAAAGGAAGTCTGAAATATCTTAACATACTGATCATAGTAACACTGATTGAATGTTCAACATTCTTGGGGGAAAGAACAAGGGAAATAATAACTGTCCTAATAGCACATTAAACAATAACTTACTCAACATAGTGGCCATTCAGAATGTTGCATTATAAAATTTAATAAAAAACCTAACTTAAAATTAATTTTAATAATTATATTCTGCCAGTAGGATGTAACTTGCTTAACTATATTAACATTATGTTAAGCTTACATACACACAATGGGTATATATATATATAAATTAAACACTAATATGATATTATAGAGCTTACAGCTAATGGAGAATGTAGAATCTTGAAGATTACGTTGTCCCTCTTGACGCATAGCTTTACCAGTTGTAAATGGTAAAGGCTCACCATCTCCGAAGATGCTAGCTGCAGAACCTGTCTTGACAGATCTAACGCTTCCTGGGCCAGCACTAATATTTCCACCATTCATATTCATTGCTTTCACTTTCTCACGTACATCTTCAACTGTGACTTCAATAGGAGCTAGATTTTCTTCAATGCCATCCTGAATAATTAAAATTATACAAATTATAATTTATTCTTAATAACATGTATAACAAAATTGTTAAAGTAATGAAGACTTGATCTAAGCTTTCATAGCTTAGATCAAAGTCCCAGGAGAACTTTGTGTATCACAGTGATACACCAGGACTTTCATAACCTATTTTACCCATGAAAGTAATGGAAGAAGTTCATATAAACAATGTCCTACAATGCTTTGTTTGCGAGTTACGGCTAATGAAAAATTTTGCTTGGATTTCAGCTATCCTGGTGAAATGAGGTCATACTGAAATTTTTAAGACATTAATTACAGGGCAGAATTAGTAAATTCATAACCTGAAAAATAGAATAAAATAGCTTGCAGAACCATATCAACAATAGGTTTTGAGAAATCTGAGATGAAAACCAATAAACTGGGATAAAAAGCCCTGTTTTTTATGTATGATGTACAATAACTTTGTTAAATGAGTAATAAAACATAAAAAAACTTTTAAACAAACCGCGTAGAGAATTTAATTGTGAACAAAATGGTATATGATAAATTGAATAAAACAAAGAAAAGTTACAAAAATTTGAATTTTATTTCGCAACAATACACTACACCAAAGTGGACTATACCTTTCGTTTTCTGTTTAGTCTCTGGAACCACCGTAAGGTATTGCTTCAGAAGATGATGTGTATGAATGTAAATGAAGTATAGTCTCAGGTTGACCATTCCCAAGATGTGTGGTTAATTGAAACCCAACCACCAAAGAACAGCTGTATCCATAATCTAGTACTCAAATCCATATAACTGGTAATTATACATACCAGTTTATATTAAATGTTCAAAATTAGCCCACCATTTTCAACATATTTCTTAGCATGCTTCGATACAGTTTTTGTTCTTTTTCGTTCTTCTGGGCTGTAGTTGCTGTACCCATAATATGGATACTTAATTCCAAATGAGAAAGTATTTTTGTTTTGTATACAATATTTTTCATCCATCTCCAGACAGAACAATCTAAATTTGTTAAATCAGGCAATCTTGGTGGCCAGGAATGTGGTCCTCCACTACTGATCCATTTCTCAGGGAAATGATTTAAATGAGCGGAAACAGCACAAGAGAAATGGGGAGGTGCACCATCTTGCTGGAAGTATACTGTGAATCAGTGCTAGAGGAACATCTTCAAGCAGCTGCTGCTATTCTTCTTGAAGAAAGCACAAGTAGAACTCAGCATTTAAGCAGCCAGGTAATATGAACAGTCCAAAAACTGCTTGTGAAGGCCGCACCATACATTGACACTAAATTGGTGTTGAAAATTGCCTTTCACCATTTCATAACGATTTACTTCTGCCCAGGGGTGCAAGTTGTCGAAGCCATCTGAGTGAAATTTGCATCAGTAAACAAAACATACTTCCAGAATTGTCAATTTGTATTCCACCAGTTGCAGAAATCCAAGCAAAGCAAACCATTTTCTGGGTGTATATGTTGAACTGACTCTTTATGATAAGGATAAAACTTAATTTGTTTAAATGTCCTCCAAACCACCTAATGCGAAACTCCGATCCTCTTAAAAAGATGTTCTGTATTGATGCCTGAACTGCAATGATAGTAATTTCATCAATAACAGTCTCGTGTTGGACATCTCATTCAAAGCTGGTATACAAATACTAGGTAGTGAACCTGTTTTCCAAAGATTGTGAAAAGCCACACTAATCGTTTTGGGATCTGGAATCCTGCAATTCAGAAAACGTACTTCATGTTCTACTGCAGCAGCTTAATCATTACACACAACTAAAATGAATATACTTTGAAATAATAATTTTTCAAATGATTTATTGCATTTGTCATTAATAAAAATATTATTATCCAAGTAAATTTTAGTTATTAATTTTTATTTTACAATTGTGTAATCTCCAGTTTTTTCATTTTAAAAGCAATTTTTAACAGTAAATTTTGTTTTAACTAATTTTTCACATCACAAAAAAAGAATTTGATTTTTGTTTACACTAAATAACTACTTTTCTGACAAATGTAGTAATGTACTGTTTCTAAATAAAATTTGAATTTTTATATTTTTTCTTTGTTTTATTCAACTTATCTTACATCATTTTGTTTAAAATTCAATTCTCTACAAATTTTGTTTAAAAGTTTCGTGTTTATTACCCATTTAATAAAGTTATTGTTCATCAAACAAAAAACAGGGTATTTTATCCCAATTTATTGGTTTTCACCCCCCAAATTTCTCAAAACATACTGCAGACACAGTTGTGGGACCTATTTTATTCTATTTTTCACACCAAAAACCATAAGAAATCACCAATTCTGCTTCTTAATTAAAATCCTAAAAATTTCAGTATGGGGTAAAATTTCATTTCATCGGGGTAGCTGAAATCCAAGCAAAATTACATCATATGTTTATGTGAACTTTTTCCATTATTTTCACAACTAGAATAGGTTATGAAATTTCCAGGCGAACTCCTTGATATACCGTATATATATATATATATATATATACATATTTTGCTTATAAATGTATGATAAAACTCATAATATATAAAGACATCATAAACATATAAATGAGTTATTATTATTAATATACATCATACACAAACTTACAAGGAACATTCAAACATAAACTGGAATTTGTTTCATACCTTTATTGATAAGAGAAAAAAATTACAAATAAATGACCTTATTTTTCTACATAATTTCATCCATCAGATAGATAGCTTCCTGGTCGCCTCATCAAAACACAAGATTGCTGCCCCCAATAACAAATTGCGCACATATAATGATAATACTCAACTGCGTCATAATCTTCAAACCTTTCCCTCCCAAAGCTTCTTTCGGCAAACCAAACATGTGGAAATCATACAGTGGACTTTAGATCACTTGTGGAAAGTCTGGACTAAACAGTGGATGTTCAAGAGGTGTCCAATGAATTTTATCAAGTTCATTGCTAGTCTGAGCTGCTGTATGCAGCCGTGCATTGTGAATAAACCAACAGCATCATTTGTTACAATAAGCAACTCAACATCAGTAGTATGCCACATTCACCATCCTTCATTCATGCAGGAAATCAATCAGCAGCACACCTTTTGAGTCCCAAAACAAGTTGCCCAAACTTTTCCAGCTGACAAGCATTTCTTGGCCTTGATCGGTGCCTGCTTTCCACTTTTCCACTGCCCCATACTTGTTCTTATGTTTTCCAGGGTGTAATGGTAGACCCACATTTCATCGCAGGTCACAATACGGTTCAAAAATGCCTCTCCTTCTTCTTCAAAGTGATTCAGAAGCTGCTGACAGTATCTTTCTGAACATTTTTCTGTTCCTCATTGAGAAGACGTGGAACCAACCTTGCCAACTCTTTGCTATACCCAAGAATGTCTGACAACACTGTATATGCAGCACCAACACTTATGGCCATCTCTGATGCAGTTTCAGCTATAGTTATGCAGTGATCACCTTTCACAAGGTCACAAACAACCTGAATGCTGTCATCATTAATGCTGGTCCGCAGACAACATTCATTACTTTCCTTCTCCGTTGTATAAAGGCCACTTACAAATATTTTGACCTAATCAAACCAGTGAGTTTTTGGCAGGGTAGCACCTTCCACACAATTCCGAGTCATAATTTCAGAGGATTTGACTGCTTCTTTAGCAAGAAATTAGATTATAATTTATTGCACAATGGATGATGGTATCTCCTGCTCAAACATTCTACTACTGACGTGGGAACATGACCTACGGGCTTGACTGGCCGGTTGCTCCCCTCAAAACATATCCAACTAACTTAACTACCTGCATCACCCCACCACATTCACTACTTTTCCTCAGTCCACACAGCAAAATTCCAGTTTATATTTGAATGATCCTTGTATTTATTGAAATTCACATATTATCTACAAAGTAAGAGCAAATGATAATGGTTTTTACAATAGAGGTGTTCTATCTCAAAAAATTATTACTTGGGGTGTTACTTAAAAGCAATAGCTGTAATAATTTTCAAGAAACATGAAGCAGAATCAGAAAAGCCAGAGTGATTTTTTTTAGAATGAGAAATGTTATGTAGTCACAGTTTAAGCTTCTTCTATCTTGAGGATATGATTCACTGTTATGTGTTCTCCATGCTGGTCTACAGTATTGATAAATAATACTTTTGGAGCATGTCACGGCTATGATTAAAATTTATAGAGGCTTCAAATATGGTTTTTAGGAGTGCTTAAGAGTGACTGGAGGGAGTGGGCACAGATGAAAAACTTTTTAAGTATTTAAAGCAAGACACCTCTAAAAATGGTCTTCTATGTCTTATACTTGAGGAAAAGATAGAGAAGAAAACAGGATCCAGGAAGAAGTATATTTTGATGGAAAAATTAGGAGCTGTGGTCGATGTCAGTAAGTCCTTGTTCAACAGAGAAGAACATAATTACTTAGTTGTTTGCCAATAATTTTTAGTCAGTTTATAAAAAAGGTTTATATTAAAAATGTTATAATAAAAATTTATAAAAAAAAATTAAAAATTTTCATAAACGTTATACAAATAGATAAGAGAAAACATGTTTTAAAATATCTCATAAAAGTAAATGAAATCTGTTAATGTTAAAAAAAAATAAATTATCAATAAAAAAAAATCAACCTTTTTATTTTGCTAAAAGAACTATTAATGCTGTTTAACAAAAACATTCATGATGACTTTCAATGCATAATAACAAAAGCCTCATCAGCTTGCTTACGTGTAATTTTGAACTTGAACTGCATAATCTCACACCAATTGCTACTATTTTATTTTAACAATAGCACCAACAGTTGAAACACCAACATATCATTACAAATTTTTCTCCTGATCCTGTCCATGAATGAATGATTGAATCATTTACCCTGCATTACGGAAAATCCCTTTTAAACATCAGTATACATTCTTAATTTTTTCACCCCCAGTAAAATAAGTCATAAGTGCAGAGTGGCACACAAAATGATCCAACATTTGTTTTGGCAATAATTGTTTAGGTTAAAGATTATTAATGTGTTTTATGTTGCCAGAAGTGACAGCACCTCAAGAATATTAGTTTCTTTTCTTTCCGAGTGTACTGTTTGTTTATTGTTCCATGACGGCTGACAAAGAAAGACTGACTGTTGTATAGCATGTAAAGACTGTTGTTTTAAAACAAAAAGTGTGGTGCTTACACAAAGACAGTCTCGTACATATTTTCAAACTTAGTGGTTGCTCTCATTTAAAACAATAAGTAGACTTTACAAAAAATTTAATAGTGATAGTTCAGTATTTGAGAGTAAGTGTGAACAGTCTGCCCATGTTCATTCTCCACAAAATGTCGAAGCTGCCAGAGGAGTGTTGCTGAAGAGCCCGGGCAAATCATCAAGAAACGCAGCAGCACAACTTCAGATTTCTAGGTGACCAGTGCAGCAAATTTTAAAATTGATTAGCATTTGCATCTTTACAGAATAACAGTTCCTAAATTTAACAGCTGACAACAAACATCAAAGAAAGCTGAATGGGCTGTGAACCAAGACGTATTGTTGAACAATGTTTGGTTTTCAGATGAGGCACATGTTCACCTAGACAGTCGTTAATAAACAAAATGTGCATTTTTGGGCTTCTGAAAATCTACACGTGCTTCATGAAAAGGTACACCATGCTCTAAGAATTACAGTATGGGTCACTATCTCAAGACATAGGGTAATAGGGCTGTTCTTTTTTGAACAGACAGTGAACATTACTTAAATATGCTGCGTAATAATTTTGTTCCTCAACTTCTTGCAAAAGGGTTTCAATTAGAAAACTAGTAGTTCATAGAGGATGGAGCCAAACCACACACAGCTAATATAGTTTTAGACTTTCTGCACGAGACTTTTAACACAAATGTAATTCCAAACCAATTTCCTTCTCATTTTGCATGTGGACAGATCTGACCCCTGAACAGTCCTAATTTCAATCCGTGTGATTATTTTCTTTGGGAATTTCTAAAGGAAAAGATTTTCCCTAAACATCTTCATACAGTGATGGAACTGCGAGTACTGATTATTGAGGCATGCAATGAGATAACAGAGGATATGTGTCGTCAAGTTATTAACACAAGAGTTTGTGTTGAGAAGCTGCTGGACATAAAGGTGGTCATATTGAACAAGTGATAAGCAGAACATCATCTCCAGGTATATAGTAAACACGTTGTATTTAACTTTTCTGTATGATGATTCAAATATATTTTTAACAAAACCAAATGCTGGATCACTTCATGCGTCACCCAGCATAAAACTATGATTTCTAGAAAGAAACCTTTAGAGCTTTTAAAACCATTAAAATTCTAAAAATCTATCTCCATCATCTGGTTATCACGTAAAATTTAGCTAAAATAATTATTTTATTTATATCAACTATATGCTAGTTTAATTTATAAAAATTTTAAACTATTTGAATTAGACCTAAATTATAACATTACTTTACTAAGAAGGAGTAAACATTCTTTGTCAACAACTTTAAAATAATGTGCTACTAAATTACATATTTTTTCTTATTTTTATAATTAACCTGTTTGTCTTAACCTAAATTGAAAAAATAAAATTAAGTAATATTATTTTATAATGAAAGTTTCAACAGAAAATGTAATCAAAGAAAATGTAACAAAAAAAGTTTTCATTTTATATACTAATTATTTAATTTTCATTAAAAAAAAAATATCAAAATAGCACTTAAACAAAAAAAAAACTGATTTATATCACCATTTAACTGGGATGTATGAATAATCATGAATATAATTTTTTTTTTCATAATATAAATATTTTAAAAATCCAGAAAATTAGTCCAAAAAAAATATTTCTAGAATTACCTTGGACATTAAAACTTGAGTAATTTGTAACATGAATAATTTGTTTACTATATATTTATTTCATATTTTATTAGCTGCGATAAACTCGGAGAATAAGGTTCAACACAAATAAAAACAGAAAAAGTACTTATGAAGCCATAAACTTGAAGTTTGTATACAAAAATATAAAATAAAATTTTTTAACATAATAAAAATATCAAGCTTGACCAGGATTCAAATGTGATGAAAAGCTGAAATGCTACCCCACCCATCATGGGGATGGTTTCATTCAATTATAAAAATTTCATTTACAGCTGGTATTTTAATTTTTCCTAAATATGTCTCGTTTTCAGTAGAATTCAACATTTTCTGGATTGTACTCATAATATTACTAACACACCACTTAACAAAACAGTGAAAACTAAAATAAAATGTGACGGTAGAAAATACAAAATTGAGCAAACACATAAAAATAAAACATTAGCAGTCACAACACACATGTTATAATCAGAAGTTAATTTATACAGTTACATATATTACATTAAGAATAAAGAAACATAGATTGAGCTGCATTACATTCTTTCTAATGGTGGCTCTTCCTGGAAACTAGGGATAGGCAACACACATGCCTTATGGAATGTAATGCATCATCTATTCTCAGTAATGTAAGCCCTCCCCTCCCAGATAACAATTTGGTGGTCACTCAGCAGACACAGGTATTTTTTTCTTTTTCTAAATATCTTATCATATGATATAACAATAATAATAATAATTACAATCAATATATAATACAACATTATAATTCAAATTGATATATCACCTGTGACAATATTATTTTTCCTGAGCATTAACACGTCTATATGCCTACAAGCGCCCATGATGATGATGAGGTAGAGTGTGTATACGAAGAGATTGATGAAGCAATTAAACACGTAAAAGGAGATGAAAATTTAATAATAGTTGGAGATTGGAATGCAAGCATTGGAAAAGGCAAGGAAGGAAATATAGTGGGTGAATATGGGCTGGGCAAAAGGAATGAAAGAGGGGACCGACTTATAGAGTTTTGCAAGAAGTATAATTTAGTAATTGCCAACACCCAATTTAAAAATCATAATAGAAGAATATACACTTGGAAAAAGCCAGGCGATACTGCAAGGTATCAGATAGATTATATCATGGTTAAGCAAAGATTTAGAAATCAACTCGTTGACTGCAAAACTTACCCTGGAGCAGACATTGATAGCGACCATAATTTGGTGATAATGAAATGTAGATTGGGGTTTAAAAACCTGAAGAAAAGTTGTCAGATGAATCGGTGGAATTTAGAGAAGCTTAAGGAAGAGGAGGTAAAGAAGATTTTTGAGGAGGACATCGCAAGAGGTCTGAGTAAAAAAGATAAGGTAGAAAATGTAGAAGAAGAATGGGAGAATGTTAAAAAGGAAATTCTTAAATCAGCAGAAGCGAACTTAGGCGGAATAAAGAGAACCGGTAGAAAACCTTGGGTTTCAGACGATATATTGCAGCTGATGGATGAACGTAGAAAATATAAGAATGCTAATGATGAAGAAAGTAAAAGGAACTATCGGCAATTAAGAAATGCTATAAACAGGAAGTGCAAACTGGCGAAAGAAGAGTGGATTAAAGAAAAGTGTTCAGAAGTGGAAAGAGAAATGAACATTGGTAAAATAGACGGAGCATACAGGAAAGTTAAGGAAAATTTTGGGGTACATAAATTAAAATCTAATAATGTGTTAAACAAAGATGGTACACCAATATATAATACGAAAGGTAAAGTCGATAGATGGGTGGAATATATTGAAGAGTTATACGGAGGAAATGAATTAGAAAATGGTGTTATAGAGGAAAAAGAGGAAGTTGAGGAGGATGAAATGGGAGAAACAATACTGAGATCTGAATTTAAGAGAGCATTAAAAGATTTAAATGACAGAAAGGCTCCTGGAATAGACGGAATACCTGTAGAATTACTGCGCAGTGCAGGTGAGGAAGCGATTGATAGATTATACAAACTGGTGTGTAATATTTATGAAAAAGGGGAATTTCCGTCAGACTTCAAAAAAAGTGTTATAATTATAATACCAAAGAAAGCAGGGGCAGATAAATGTGAAGAATATAGAACAATTAGTTTAACTAGTCATGCATCAAAAATCTTAACTAGCATTTTATACAGAAGAATTGAGAGGAGAGTGGAAGAAGTGTTAGGAGAAGACCAATTTGGTTTCAGGAAAAGTATAGGGTCAAGGGAAGCAATTTTAGGCCTCAGATTAATAGTAGAAGGAAGATTAAAGAAAAACAAATCAACATACTTGGCGTTTATAGACCTAGAAAAGGCTTTCGATAACGTAGACTGGAATAAAATGTTCAGCATTTTAAAAAAATTAGGGTTCAAATACAGAGATAGAAGAACAATTGCTAACATGTACAGGAACCAAACAGCAACAATAACAATTGAAGAACATAAGAAAGAAGCCCTAATAAGAAAGGGAGTCCGACAAGGATGTTCCCTATCTCCGTTACTTTTTAATCTTTACATGGAACTAGCAGTTAATGATGTTAAAGAACAATTTAGATTCGGAGTAACAGTACAAGGTGAAAAGATAAAGATGCTACGATTTGCTGATGATATAGTAATTCTAGCAGAGAGTAAAAAGGATTTAGAAGAAACAATGAACGGCATAGATAAGGTCCTACGCAAGAACTATCGCATGAAAATAAACAAGAACAAAACAAAAGTAATGAAATGTAGTAGAAATAACAAAGATGGACCACTGAATGAGAAAAGATTATGGAGGTAGAAGAATTTTGTTATTTGGGAAGTAGAATTACTAAAGATGGACGAAGCAGGAGCGATATAAAATGCCGAATAGCACAAGCTAAACGAGCCTTCAGTAAGAAATATAATTTGTTTACATCAAAAATTAATTTAAATCTCAGGAAAAGATTTTTGAAAGTGTATGTTTGGAGCGTCGCTTTATATGGAAGTGAAACTTGGACAATCGGAGTATCTGAGAAGAAAAGATTAGAAGCTTTTGAAATGTGGTGCTATAGGAAAATGTTAAAAATCAGATGGGTGGATAAAGTGACAAATGAAGAGGTATTGCGGCAAATAGATGAAGAAAGAAGCATTTGGAAAAATATAGTTAAAAGAAGAGACAGACTTATAGGCCACATACTAAGGCATCCTGGAATAGTCGCTTTAATATTGGAAGGACAGGTAGAAGGGAAAAATTGTGTAGGCAGGCCACATTTGGAGTATGTAAAACAAATTGTTGGTGATGTGGGATGTAGAAGGTATACTGAAATGAAACGACTAGCACTAGATAGGGAATCTTGGAGAGCTGCATCAAACCAGTCAAATGACTGAAGACAAAAAAAAAAGAAAAAAAAAAGAGCATTAACAAATTATTTATATTTTCTAATTCCAAACTATTTATATTTATCAATAAGCCTGAATGCTGCACCTTTTCTACATTTAATTCATTTATATCAATAAAATATTCATTATATATTATTATTACAATTACTACTTAATACAATTATTCTCACTTTTTGACTTTAATAAATATTTTATCTTATCATATAATTGCTGGATTTTAAATTATGTATATAGTTGTGTGTGTATTATTCTATTTCACTGTAGATATGTTGTAATATAAACTTATAATTTTATCTGTCACGTATTCTGATATGCAATACAGTTCTACAAGTGTTTAATAAAATAATTTTATACTTAAATCTCACATAATATTAAATTCTTTATGTATATCACATAATAAATTATTTTCACACAACATTATATTTTCTAAAATTTTAATTTCCAACTAAATTGTTTCATTTAATAATAAAGTTTAGTTCTTTAATAATAATCCATTCAGTAATATATTATTTTATAATTAGTATTATTTAATATATCTAGTCTGGTTCAAATGCAATATCACTACTTGTTATTACATCCATTTTCCTTTACAAATAATATATAATATTTAATATAATCCTTATAGTAATATTTCTTTACAATAATACACAATACATCTTATTTTAAAAGATACTGTATAAAATATTTAAAATAATTCACATAATAATAAACATGTATCCTCATTTATTAAAACATATTTTATTATATTTCGTTTTACTAAAATGTGTAATCAATAATTCCATAAATATTTATTATTTCATTATCATCACTTTTATTTTAATATTAACTTCATTACTATTTATTATTATTTGGCAACCATACTATTTTGCTTACATTTTCTTTCATTTAATATTATTTCATCATTAGCGTCTATGTTACCAGTAATTATTTTTATAATTGAACCTAAGCCATTTATTATTCCACGTTTTTTACACCCGTTATTATTATTAATACCACTTAACAATATTATTTCTTATTTTCACTTACTAATGTCTATTACATAACTTTCTCTGTTATTAACATTATAGAATTCATTGTTACTTAATATTTTAATGCAAGTTCATACACATCATTTTAATTCATTCACATACATGTTATTCAATTCTATATTATAAAACAAGTTATTTTTTAACATAATAACATTATACAAAATTAAGATATGCATTCTGCTCTTAGGAATGGGAAGGACCAGTGACAGGATTTAAATAGATTACTACTTGTATTCTTTTGATTTATTTTACTTTTACTTTGTTTCTGGAGCAGTTTATTGTATACTTGCTGCAGTTTTAATTATATTTAATTCTATATTGAGTTTTATTTTAATAGCATATCTATTGAAATACCTCTTCCGTAATACCACTAGTTAAATAATTATTTTAGGTATTCCTTTATTAAATTATTTAATGCTCCAATTAAGTTTATAACTCCATTCGTAAAATATTATTACTATTAAATTACTGAATATAATTATTTAATTTTTCAAACTTGTTTCGCATTTATTAATATAATTCCAAGCCAGTTACAGTTTCTAGTATTACACAATGATTTGTTTTTCCCACATAATAATTATTTATTATTTTTAAACAGTTGTAGTTGGTTACCTTAAAATATTCTGGTAATATTAAATTATATTTAACTGTATATTATTTATTTTATTTCAATTGTATAAATGCACTTACTTACTTTACTGCACCAGTTATAATCTCTTTTTAATGTCAGTTACTAATCTCATAATACATGCAGCTATCAATTTTCTTAGATAGTTGGCTTGTAGAGCTAAGTTGTACTTGAGCTACATACACTTTTATTCATAAAAAATATTTTTAC
Source organism: Lycorma delicatula (assembly GCF_047948215.1). Classification (NCBI taxonomy): domain Eukaryota; kingdom Metazoa; phylum Arthropoda; class Insecta; order Hemiptera; family Fulgoridae; genus Lycorma; species Lycorma delicatula. The sequence goes on from NC_134458.1 coordinate 22,869,514, forward strand.
TATTCAATTACTTCATATATCTGTTACTACAACATAAGTATACAACAAATAAAATTATTTCACTTCAAAATGCATAAATTAATTCTTCTACATTTATTTTTATTTTATTCGAATAATTATTTTATTTCAATATATGCAAATCCTTCATAAAATTAATCTTATTACTTCAACAGTATTTATCTCCTTTAAGTATTTATAATAATTCAATAATCGCTAGTAATTCGTATATTTAAACATTTAATCAAAATTATTAATTATCATTAATTCAAATTAATCCAAATTTTTCTTCATAATGTATATTTATCGATACAATAAAAACTACTTAAAAATTCAATAATCATTAATAATTCTTCTTTGTAATTATTTTATATTCTAATTTTCTTTTAATTTAACAAATTATTTTATTCTCTTACCAGTGCAATATCTGAATTGTATTTATTTTAATTATTTCTTCCAATTCTTATACTATATTCTAATATCTAACATATCCAAATTCTTCATGCAATTAATCATATTAAAATAATTACCAACACTTTCTTTATGTTTATTTATAATATTATTATTATTATTATTTTTATCACTGGTACCTTTCTTAATTTTTATAGTTTCTGGTAATCTAATTCTATTCGTAAAATTATCAGTTTTATTTTTCCTAACATCGCATTTACTTGGCAACATTTTATTATCATTAACTTTCTTTTCTTATTACCCTAATTCCTTTTAATAAAATTATCAGTTTTATTATTTTCTTCATTAATAATATTCCATAACATATACCTATCACTCTTGAACTTCTTATTTTTTGACGATTTATCCTTATTCTTATTATTATTATCTTCTTCATTAACATCGTTACTTTCACTGTCAACATTAAACTCATATTCAATAACCTTATTACATTTATTACAATAATCATTATCATCAATATCATTATCACTTACTATTATTATTTCATTAACTTCAATATTTCCTTTAATATTAATCATTTGGCAACTTAATACTATTATTATCTATCATCATTTCATTAACTTCTTTCTTCATTTTAATATTATCTTTTGTATTTTTCATATTTTTTGACAACATAATACTATTATCATCACTTTATATTACTTCAATAATATAATTAGCATCTTGATTTATTTTTTGCAACATACTATTAGTATCACTACATTTATTTTCATCAGCATTAATATTTCGCAATATTTTATTGTTAATACCACTACATATTTTCTTCCTATGTTTGTTTCTTCATCAGTAATATTATTTGGCAATATATATTCATTATTTACATGTTCCTTTTCACAATTATTATCTTCGTTATTAGTAATGGTATTTGGCAACATGTTTTCACTATTTAAGAAATTCTTATTACTAACATCATCAATATTATTACACTATTATTTCCTATACTTCCCTGATTATTTATTTCTTCACTATTGTCACTAATTTCTGACAGTTTAATATTATTTTTATTAGTATTTTCATTAGTTTTCGTTTCACTAATATTTTCTTATTCTTATTATCCTCAATAATTTTCGATAATTTATTACTGGAATTCATCATTGTATTATTATTATCAGCAGGAATTTTAATGTTGTGTAGTACGTGCTTCTTTCTAATGTATAGTTTTACTATTAACAAACGTTGTGTGTTCTATCTTGATTTTATTATTTTTATTAGAATCCTCCTTTACTTTTTTAATTTAAAATTTTTATTAATTAAATTATTATTTATGTAATCCTGCATCTCATTATTTTTAATATCATTACTAAAATGATTTTTCATTTTCCTAGCTATTTTTCCTTTTATGTTTATTTTTATTTTTACTAGCATTTGTCATTATATTATTATTATTATTACTATACAATGGCAAGTTATTATAATTGTTTATAAAATTCTGAATGCAATTATTTACTGCTTCAGTACCATGCGTTAATCTAAAAAATCACAAAGTACCATCATCGATTTCAATAAGATCTGTATTAAAATTGTTTCTTCCGAGGTTTGTCCTCTAAAAAATTATCAGTCAAAAATTCTTCATCATAATTATCTAAACTAATTTCACCAAACACAGGTTCATAATCCTCATGTAATTCATCATCACTTACTTCTACTACAGTCCATGCATTTTCATTATTATATTTATTTTGTGAACTAAAATCATCTACATGTTCCGAAATATTTTCACAGGATTCTACTTCTTCTTCATATAAGTCGTAACCTATAGTTTCCAATATTTTAACAGTTTTGTATTCATCATCTGACTCGTCAAATTCATCATCATTATCATTTATTACAACAAATTCATTTTGCAAATTAAAAAAATCTAATTCATTATTAATTTTTTTTTTTAACTTCCAGGACACCGTTAGGTATTAACTTCAGAGAATGATAAGAATGACAATTTCTGTAGCATGTGAAAATGCCATGCCTGACCACGATTCGAACCCAGGACCTCTAGATAAAAGGCCGAGATGCTAGCACTCACACGCCACAGAGGTTGGCAAATAAAAATCCTCTAACTTATCATTGGTTATTTCTCCAAACTAAAATTGTCTGTTAAAAAGGTAGTTTCAAATTCTTCAGCTGATTCATCAAATTTATCATCATAATTTCATTATCAAAATTAATTTCGTATGGTGAATAAAAATTATTAATTTCAAATTCTTTGTCTGGTTCTTCATTATCTTGATATCAAAGAATATCAAGCTGGCGCTGCCGCGTACAGTGAATTTTATATACTCTCTTTCAGTTTTGACTTATTGTGGATATTAATTGACTATTTTTATGGATTGACATTTATTTGATATTATTCATATATAGCAATATTACATGAAAGTGATTTAGGGAAGTAGCTGCTATTCTTTTTAATTTATCAGTATAATAGATAACCTAAGAATTCTAACCTAAAGTTCAACACATGGTAGATTAAAATTTGCGCGTTCTCTTGTACTGTATATCTATTTTTTTGATTGGGTTATTGATTATTTGTTTTAATCATGAATATGGACAAATGCTTTATGTAAAAATAAAAGTGGCAAATTGATTATTACTGCAGCTGCTGTACAATGTAAGACGTGTCACACAGTTTTTCATTGGAGTTGTGCAAAACGTATTTCATTAAATAGTGCTGGTAATAAAAATTTATGCTGTAAAAGGGATGGCAATTCAGTTTTGAGTAAAAAAAAAACTATAATTATTAATAAATCGTTTTCATCGGATACAATGGCTAAAGCTGGTGCTCATTTGGATGCATCTATACAGCCCAATTGATGACCTAATTACTCAGATTTGGCAGTTATTAAACAATTATTTTTTGGATTGTGGTCTACAATTACCATTCAATTTTAATGAAATTGTTGTTAAAAGATTAGGTAGTAATCTGGTAAGAGAGTACATCCACTAAAAATTGGTTTTAAAGAAAGTGATCACATTAACTGAATTTTTCATAATAAAAGATTGCTTGGCAATGGTAGTTTATGGATAAAAGGAGATTTTACACCTAAACAATTGAATTTCTACAATCAATTAAAAAATGAGATTACAATAAGAGTAGAAAATGGTGAAGATAAGAACACTCTCTTTATTGGATATTGTAAGAGTGTTCCATATGGTACAGGTCTACAATAGCTGTGAAAAAACCACATCAGGCTGATTTAACCTCTGATGTTGACACTTCGGATGCCCAACAAGAAGGCGGGTCATAACTAAGCCATTTATCTTATAACTTCAAGATTTTTTACCAGAATGTGAGAAGCTTGCATGGTAGATTACCTGATTTTAGGGCAAGAGTAAAATATTTAGAACATTATATTATTGTTTTATCGGAGACTTAGATAGATGAGTACATTAATAATTGTGAATTGGGATTAGAAAGATTCAATACAGTCAGATGTGATAGATTAATTCTTACGAGTGATGAAAACATGGTGGTGGTGTTTTAGTTGCAGTAAATAGAAAATTTAATTTTGAAAATATTACACTTATTGATAACTCGTTTGAATGTGTATTTTAAAAAATTTGCATAGATAATGGTAAATTTGTTCTTTTGGGTAGTTCTTATATTGCACTTGATTCACTATCTGATTATTATTATTGTTTTTTTGTTAATGGTACTAATTCAATAGCTCCTCATGTGTCTAGTGTTGGTTATGAGAATTTATTGATTGTTGATTTTAATATTCCAGGTTTCAAATGGTAATGTATCACCAGTGTTATCATAGTAATGTTGAGGTTAGAGATTCGGCTTCATGTGCCACTAACTTTTGTATAACATATAGTCTCAGTCAATTTAATGAATGTGTTAATGCTACAGGTAACATTCTGGATCTTGTTTTTTCTTATATTATTAATCCTTCCTGCTGCATATCACATGATGTTATCTTTGATTGTGATCAATTTCACTGTGCTTTACAGATTAGTTTTCCAGTTATTTTTAATAATACGTTAATTTTTAATTACATTTTTCATTTCAGAAATGCTGATTATACTTCTATTTGTAGTAAATTAAGCCTTTTTGATAAAGATTTACCTACTGATATCAATGAAATTAATTTTAATAATTATATTATTGAATTAAATACAATTATTATTAATATTATTTTTGAGCATGTACCAAAAATTTGCACTGCGTCAAATACTTTTCCAAAGTGGTTCTCAAAGGAATTTAAAACTGATTAGTAATAATAAAAAGTATCATAAATTTTATAATTCTGGATATTATTATGAGTTATTTAGGAAGGAGAGATCTTTATGCAAGCAAATTTGTAAACATGATGAAAATAAGTATTACAGTGATGTTGAAAATGCTGTGATAAATGATTCTAGTTATTTTTTCAAATTTGTTAACTCATTAGACGCTAGTAAATTTCTTCCTAGTACATTTTATAATAATGATAGAACGAATTGTTTGCAAGACATTGTTGAATTGTTTGCCAAGAAATTTGTTGGTGTTTATACTTGGACTGATCTGTCACACCTGAAGTAAGCTTTAACATTAATGAGATAACTTTAATTTGGTGTGGATGAGATATGTAAGGTTATCAAGAATCTTAACATTAAATCAGCACCTGGTCCTGAAAATATACATCCTTCGTTTGTTAAACATTGTGTTTTGTTTTTGCTCCACTTTTAACTGAATTATACAATATTTTTTTATAAATTGGAGTTTTCCAAGATATTTCGAAGGAATGCTTTGTCACTCCACTTTATGAAAAGGGGAATCCTGCTGATATTAATAACTATCCTCCAATTAATAAATGTAATACCTTTGCTTAATTATTTGATTGCCTTATTTATAATACTATTACACCATATTTGCATAAATATATTAATCCTCAGCAACATGGTTTCCTTTCTGGCAGATCAACACTTTCAAATCTGGCTATCTTTAATGAATACATTAATGATCACCAAAAAGTTGGATTTACAGTGGAAGCTCTTTACTCTGACTTAACTATTGTCTTTGATAGAGTGAACATTGGTCTGCTCTTAAGAGGGCTTAATGCATTTGGAATTTCTGATCCCTTACTTAAATGGATTTCATATTTTCTAGAGAATCATGTTCAATTTGTTAAGATTCTTAAGGTTTAAACCACCTTAGTTCTTGGTTTATATCAATGATTTACACTCTGTTATTGAGTTTGCTCGACTTTTGCTTTTTGCTGATGATTCTAAACTGGCATTAGCTATTAAGGACTCAACTGATAAGAATCTTTTGCTAAGGGATTTAGACTCTATGGTAAATTGGTATCATCTTAATGGGTTGACATGTAATGTTAATAAATGTTTTTTTATAACTTTTAGAAAACAGATAACTAATAATGAAGTAAGAGATTATAGAATCTGTGATATATATCTCAATTGGGTTACTGAAACTAAGGACCTTGGGGTTTATTTTGACTGTAAACTTTCATTTAAAAAACATGTTGATTATATTGTTTCTAAAGCCATAAAAAATTTAATTTTATAAAGAGGTTTTCACAGAATTTTATAGGAACATCACCACGTTAGAACTTTATATTTTGCATTTATTTATCCACATTTTTTTATACTGCTCGAGCATCTGGAGACCTAATACTCTTGAACTTTTTAAAAAACTAGAAAGAGTGAATCACCTTTTCTTTAGATATGTTTCTTTTAAAACTGGTCACACAATGCATTATTTGGACCACGATTATAATTGAATTGCGTCTGCATTAGGTATACCATCGGTACAATCATCACTTATAAGATGTGATTTAATTTAGCCTATATTATTATTAATTATCATATTGATTGTCCATAATTGCTTTCAAAATTTGATTTTTTTGTTCCTAATCGAAAATTTAGAAACAATAACTATTACTTTTATGTAAATATTAATAAAAACTTTTGATCAATTGTTCATACATGTCTTAAATTGCAATGACACTAACTGGTTTGATTTATATGAAATTAAATTTAAATCTAGATGTTTGTTACAATATGAATGAAATAATTATATGTGACAGAGTAATGTTGACCATTTATTTTGTATCATGGAATTCATCCTGTTTGTTTTAATAAATAAATAAATTATCACCATCGGGGTTAATTCTATTTATTTTTTCTAGACTGTTGCTGCCATTTTAAATATTATCAATATTTTTTATATTACACATACACAAATTATATATATATATATATATATATATATATATATATATATCACAAAATTATCAAAATTTCTAACAAATATTTTTAAATGTTTTCTTACTTACAGAACTATTTTTATCATTATATACATGGTTTATATAATCAAGGCAATAAGGGTTGCCTTTGTTGATTAGGTTGCTGTCGTAGTTTGTTGCCTTCGTCAATTGGTTGTGCCTTTGATGAGCAGGTTGTCGATCAGGATTATATTTGCTAATTCTGCCAACTGGAACAGCTTGTAGAAATGTCCTCCTTCTATGTTGCTGTAGTTCGAAGATTGAATCAATCAGGTAGGTAGCTCCCCAGACTATGACAATTGCTGACTTCCATGCTCTGACAAATAATATTTACTTATTCTCATCGCCCGCTGCACTTAGTTAACGATACGATGATCGAAGAAATTATGTTCATTAATTTCCAAGATGACTTATTTATTATTATTATAAGTTCAATTATATGTGCTAACCATCCTCAAGGTGTCTTACCGACTGCGCAAGATAAGTGTGATACTCAACGAGTTATGTTTTTAAAAAATTAACTTTATTTTATTACAACTGATGTAAATTTAACTGCAAATAATTAATTGTTAGCATCATTATGCTTACATGCTAATGGGTTACAAAACAATAGGGTAATGTAATATCGAACGCGTCTACATACATGTTAACTGTTCGAGTTCCTGACTGAAACTCTATTAGGATGATGTTCATTGAACAAGTCCAGGACTAAGACTAATTGTTATTACATTAAGAATAAAGAAACATAGGTTGCAGCTTCATTACATTCTTTCTCATGGTGGCTTTTCCAGGAAACTAGGGATATGCAACACACGCAGCTTTTGGAATGTAATGTATCATCTATTCTTAGTAATGTAAAATATATTTTTGAGGAATTTCAATGGGGATTCCTTTTTAATGTGTACATATGTGATATAATTTACTTAATATTCCTACAAAAATCTAACCAATTGTAAATAAAAATTTAAAACAAAAAAATAAATAAAGGAAAAGCAAACTAATGTGTACTAGGAATAAAAGTGTAAATTCGATGAAAATTTAAAGTATACTGTAAATGATGTGGATATTGGAGAACTATACCTAAGTTGTTAGTTTGACAACGTACCCCAAGGGTTAAAAGCCTATTTTACTTCTGAATAAAATTATATACACAGGTATAAGAAAAATATGTTTTTAAATATTATTAAATAAACACCTCCTATTAGTTTTATTCAAACAAGATCAATTCCTTTATATGAAATTACTAGATTATAACAGTACTGAAAAAGGACATTCTATATTATTCTAGAAGTTTCCAAACAGTTTGTACAGATCTGTTATCTGAAATCTCCAGATAACAATACACAGATGAATTGTTATTTACTAAATTACCAGATCCAGGCATATTATATTAAAACAAAAGAACAGTACAATGGCTGGAAGTATAGATACAATGTTATATTAGAATTAACCCATCTCACAAAGCCCTTGAATTCTTTAATTCTGAAAAGAGGAGTTCTCATTTTTTACTCTATTTATTTTTTTTTAGATTTTCTTATTTGCTTCTCTTTAGAGGAAGAAATTTTCTAATTTCTGAAATGAAGAGGAGTTAACCCTCCTGTGCCAACTTTATATTCATTAAATGAATCAAGGAATGAAGAAATATCAAAATAATCATATTACTAATGGCAAAATGTTTTTAAATAATAAACTATATATTTTTATATTAAACTGTATAACAAATAATAACACTGAACATAATCAATAAGGTACAACAACACCTGAGGATAACACCTTGTAAGATAACAAACAGGCATACAAAATTTTCTCATATTAACAGTCTAACATCTCAGTAAAACTCTCCAAGAAAATGTTGCACACATGTTCTGAATGAGTTAATGAACTCATATATAGAGGCACATATTTCAGTCCAAAAAAACTGATAACATTTATAACAGATTTAAATCTATCATATTGTATCACAACCATTCAGTCTCAGGGTATTATAAAAGAATATGCATGTTTTGTAAAACATTTTAAATAAGAAAAATAATAGTTAAAAACAAATTACTCATAATATATTATATAAGACAATATTATTTTATCTATAAAATGTTAAGAGGTCACTCGTATCACCAAAGACTATTTACTGTATAGTAATATATATGAATATTTCTCAGTAATGATTGCTAATTACGTACAATTATTTTTACAACATAACATACTTAGATAAAAATCATTTGCCAGTACAATTAAAACTGTCTAGCCAGTACTTAGAAGCTGATATCAATTTATCTACCATAATTTATGAATTTTATGAAGTGTGTATAATTGTGAATGAAGTAACAGCTAAACAAGTATTATTACAGTAATAGTTAAAAGTATTAAAGAATTAATTAAATCATTTTTTTTTTTTTTTAGTTAAACTAAAAGTTTAATATGTTTTCTTTTTTGTTCTGGGCAAGTTGGTAAACTGCATACCTTACAACCTGACAGTTCCATAACATGTAGAACATTTTGGGGAGTAATATCATGCAAATTTAAAGTTATGAAGTTAAGAATAAAATGCCAACAGCTGAAGTCACATTTCACTTGGTGGTTCCTATATACAATGTTGGAATGAAAAGTTTCCGACCTAGCAAAAAAGGATCAGTTTTTGATTTTTTGCTTTTATTTTTCAATATAATTTCCACAAAGTCAAATACGCTTTTTATAACAGTGCTTTAACGTAGTTATACCAACTTTATAATGTGAGATCTCAAGTTCCTCAAAATACCCATTTACAGCATCAGTGACTTCCTCGTTGCTCTCAAATCTTTGTCCAACAAGCCACTTTTTAAGGTTAGGAAATAGGTGATAGTTTCTGGGTGCTAAATCTGGCAAATAAGGCAGTTGGGAAAACAATTGGAACTTCAGTTCATTGATTTTAGCCCTTGCAAAACTGACAAATGTGCAGGTCCACTGTCATGGTGAAACAAGATTTTTTTTTGTGGTAATTTTTATTTTACTTTGTCGCTCAAATTGCAATAAGTTTGAGTAATACTCACCATTGATTGTTTTGTTTTACCTTTTTCAAAGTGATCAATAAAGATAATTCCTTTTGCTTCCCAGAAAACAGTTGCCATAACCTTATTGACTGACAAGTTGTTTTTGCCTTTTTTGGGGTTGGTTCACCGGGTCATTGTTTTGATTGTTGTTTACTATCAGGAGTGTAACGGTGGACCCAAGTTTCAACCACAGTTATGAATTGATGCAAAAATTCATGAGGGTTCTACTTGTACAATGCCAAATTATCAGTCTAAATAGTTTTCTGTCACAACTTTTGTTCAAATGTTAGCAAACGCAGCACCTGACATACATAGAGCTTCTCCATGCCCAAATAATTATGGAAAATATGACCTACATGTTCATTTGACATTTTAACAGTTTCAGCTATCTCACGCACTTTTAATCTGCAGTCTCCCAGCATGATAATATGGATTTTCTCTATCATTTCAGGAGTTGTAACCTCAACGAGATTACTGGAGCACAGTTCATCGTTAGTGCTTTTGCTACCATTTTAGAATTCAGATACCCCCTGTTTTAACATTGAATATGATGGAAAAAGAGCATTTTAGTATCGAATCCATTTCTTGTTTATCTAATTTCCACAAATTTTTTCGCACGTTTTTCTAACTTCTCCATTTTCATGAAAATAACAAAGATGTTTCTTTCAATAGGCTGTCAAACATAAAACTAACAGAGCTACTAACCTGAAATTTGGTATGCAAACTAGTAAAAGGACAGTATTATAGAATGCCAGTCAAAAATTAGACCTGCACCATCTATGTGTCAGACCAGAAACTTCTCAGTCCATCCTCGTACAAATAAATATGTAAATCTGTAAAATGTCCATGTTACAGAAAATAGTACCCAAAAATAAATTACATCTTAAAATGAAAGATAAAATTTCAGTTTGTGTTAATTATTTTTTAAATTAACACAAATCGGTTAGTTTTTTGAATATATTATATAGCTGTTATGTACACTGTACTAAAATATCTTACTATAAATATCAATCAGCATTGACAATTCCACTCATTTATAAACACTAATGCTTAACAGCACGGCATGAAACTAACCAGCATTGTTTAACTTTAGAAACAAACAGGCACTTATTTATTTAATCTAACTTTAGCCAATGGTATTTTATTCCTATCATATTCTTTTAAATTCTAGAAAGTGATTCCTTTGAACATTTCAAGTGTTGCACATTTGGAAAAATCAGGTTGTACAGAGATGCAGTTCAACTGGATAGTTCCACAGCAAATAGAATTCTCAGAAATTATTAGCATCCTGTAGAGTGAAGGGTTATTAAATAAACAATGGATGAAACTGTTACTTGATGAAAATCCATCACAACAAAATGAAAATAAACAAAATATGATATGAACATGATAATACTATTCGTAATATACTGAATTCTATTAGTAACATCTGAGGAAGGTACTGTGTACCGAAACAGCTGTAATTTTTAAAAAATATTCTGTGAAAATCAAATATTATATTTTGTTTATTTTCTTCTTGAAGAGTTATTAACATTTTTATAGAATTGATAATAAAATGCAACACAAAATAATATATAATTTTTCAACATGTTATGTAACATCTGAAAACAAATACACAGTTAAATAAAAATCCACAAACCTTATATCTATAGTCGACAGTATTTTAATTTCAAGGTTTTTTTTATGATTTACAACAAATAAACTTATAGATTGAGGATAAATGTGGTAAGCTATTATTATGTAAGAATACAATAACTGTAATGAAGTGTAGAAGTAAGAGGCATAACTTTCCTCTTGTTGGGCTTTTATTACAACTCATAAACATAAAACAGGTAAACTTATACTTCACCCACCGGTTGGTCTAGTGGTTAATTCATCATCGCAAATCAGCTGGTTTGAGTCAAGAGTTCTAAGGTTCAAATGCTAGTAAAGACAGTTACTTTTATATGGATTTGAGTACTAGATTATGGATAAGAGTGTTCTTTGGTCGTTGGGTTTCAATTAACTACACATCTCAGGAATGGTTGACTTGAGACTGTACAAAACTACACTTCATTTTCATTCATACACATCATCCTCATATATTCTCTGAAGTAATACCTTACAATGGTTCCAGAGGCTAAACTACTATATATGCGTATATGTATAAGACTACGTATACTGTTTTAAACAGTATACGTAGTCTTATACTTAAGCCAACAAGCTGTTACCATTTCATAATGAAAACCCACCAGCTTCCAGTATGGTGGGTTACTTCAGCTGCAGCCACAAAACCTACATTTCCATGTTGGGAGGGAAGGGAATAGTGATAAGGAAAGAGAAAGGATGTAGATAGAAAATGATCAAGAAACCATTTTAGGTGATGATATTTGTTATTATTATAACAGTGTAATGAGACTACTACTAAATGGGGAAAAGGAATTTTAGAAAATGAATGGAATGCTTTATCAAAAACATTTTACTGCTAATTGCATCATCCTCCATAAGTCCTTTCTCTTTTGATTTTGCAAAATTAATTTAAGCTTTTAATAGAGAAATATTAGATATGATATAAATAATTTATTTTTGAATTTAAAAGGCTAGAGGCACATGATGTCCCTAAGGCAAGTTGAACCTGACTGCTGCTGCGCAATTTCATTTATCTGATACAATTAGTAAATTAACTTGCTTCTGTGCTTCTTCTCACATGCACACACACCTGTGTGCAGGTGTGTGTGCATGTGAGAATGTGTGCAGGACATAGTGTGCATCTCGTGCACGCGCACGAGAACAAGCTTAATATATATATTAAGCTTTATTATATTTATTTTATAAGTAAATAAGTAAACATAAATTATAGTAATAAGTAGCTAGTTAAAAAATAATTTGTGATTAAACAAAGATTATTTTTTTACTCAAGACATAATAAATAAGGATAACCTCAACATTATCAAGAGTGGGATGGTTTACCCCTGACAATTCAACATTAATTTAAAATAGTCTTACAGTAAATTATGAGTAAAGTATTAGAATACAATTAATAATTATAAATTATATTTACTTGGATTGGTTGATAATATAATTGAAAAAATAAAAATAATAAACGCTAATATGAAAGAGAGAGAATTCAGATTTTTTTTGGAAAACCTAGAAAGTTTACGTGCGAGATAAATAAAATTAGAATAAAGACCCACACTTCATTAAACAACTGACAGTGGTTTCCATGCTTTCACATACATAGAAAATAACTAAATGCTGAACAAGTGAAGCAGTTCAACTGAGTAGAAATGATGACACCTATAAAATATAACAGATGTTTTTATATATACAGTACTAGTATATTATTTAATTCCGGGCTTTGCATTGCAACTGTTTTCCCTTCACAACATCAAGGTGTAGAGTTTTGTTTGTTTCATAAGTTAACAATAGGTCAACATTAGTAACAGATTGCAGGCTGAAAGTATTAAAATTCATTAAGACCATAAGAACAGTTCCATCATAAGTATATCATAACAGTAAAAATGTAATTCACCAGGGTATGTAATGATGGGTGATGCTATATCCTTGATAATATTAAAGATAATTTAAGGAATGAGTGTTCTACAAATGTGAATTGAAAAATCTGATAATAAATATGAAGGAATATTTATTATTCATTTTACATTGGTTCGATTACGTATTAAAATTCATTTGTAACATTGCATATGCTTCCCAATAAATTTTTACAATGATGTAATAAAAAAAATTACAGAGATCTTCAACTAAAAATATAGTTCTCACTTTACTCCTGCGGTACTCTCATCCAAGAAATAAGGAATAAAGAAAAAGAAAAAACCTTCATCTGAAGAAAAATAAAGAATGAGAGGAGAAGAATGGGGGTGATAAACCCACAAAGAGACTGCATCAGACCTAGGTATCAAGATAGTTTTATCATCTCACCTGGGGCCTAACACATTCTATATTAAACCACAGCAAAATTAATCACAAAACGATCACAAGATGCATTAACACTGACCGGGTCCAGGTATATAATAGGGCAGTGAATCAGCAAGGCTTTCTGCATCTAACCACCTATTTTATATATTCCATATTACTAGAATATCTTCTTAAGTTAATAGATTCAAGTTATATTAATTAAAAATTACTGCTGCACCTCCCAAATACAGTCCACTGTTCTAAAACCAGTTAAAAAAATCCTTTTGAAGGGGGAAAATCATATCAACCCATTTTTTTTTTTTAATATTTAAAAAATAGGATAATAACATTATCAGTACTAATCAGCAATCTGGAGAATTATATGTGCTATCTTTTCTAATTATTTTATCGTAATAATTTAGGAATTATTGCAAATTCTTTTGTAATTTCAACAAATGAATGGCTCACTACTGAATTCAATATGTATGTGTGTGAACATTTTGTCTCAGAGTTTGATTTTGGATTCCGATTAAGCATCATCAGATTACAAAAATTCAAGAATAGCTGCGATTACCTCAAAATGGCCAAAATTAAAATTTTATAATAATCATTATATAATAATGCTGTAAGCTATTGTGATTGTACGAGGATTATTTTTTTTCAAGGTCCGATCAGTCGCGAAATCAAAACCCGCACAGAAATCAGATGAACCTTTGCGCATATGCGCTGCGCAGCATCTCTAGTATGGCCTTCAATCACGCCGTGTCACTTCGTTTAGTTCTGAACACGCAGCTAGTACAATAGCATCTCTCGCCAAGTGTGAAGTGCGTACGATAATTCAATTTCTTCAGACTGAGGGGTGTAATGCAGCTGAAATTCATTGACGAATAAGTAATGTGTACAGTGAAACTTCAATGAGTGACAACAAACCGATGATCTGTTGAGCGAGTGGATGAGGCAATTCGAGAAAATCGACGGTTCACAATTTCTGTATTGAGCGATTCGTTTCCTGAAATTTCAAGGTCAGCTCTCTACACTACTGTGAGTGAGAGACTTCAGTACCGCAAACTGTATGCGAGATAGGTTCCCAAGATGCTGTCCGACCACCGCAAAACAATGAGAATGGACGCCTCCCTAACGTTTCTCCAGCGCTACCGCAATGAAGGAAAAGATTTTTGAACAAAATTGTCACAGGGGACGAGACATGGGTCCATTTTGAAACTGAAGAAACAAAAGAACAATCCCAACAGTGGATGCATTCTCATTCTCCCAGTAAACCAAAGAAGTTCAAGCAAACCTTCTCCAACAGAAAGTGTATGGCTGTGTTCTGGGACCGGAATGGAGTTCTCTTGGTGGAATTCATGGAATGTGGCACGACCATCACTGGAGCCTCATACTGCGTGACTCTTCAACGTCTACCAAGGGAAATTCAGAATAAGTGAAAAGGAATGTTGTAATCAGGCATTGTCTTTCTCCATGACAATGCTCGGCCGCACATTGCAGCTGTAACAAAGAAGCTCCTGCAGCATTTTTGTTGGGAAGTGTTTGATCACCCACCATACAGCCCAGACTTGGCTCCATTCGATTTTCACCTCTTTGCTCACATGAAATGCTGGCTAGGAGGACAACATTTTGACACAGACATAGAGCTGCAGACCAGCGTATAAACATGGCTGAAAACACAGGCGGCTCCGTTCTATGACGAGGGTATTGGAAAGTTGGTACCACGCTATGACAAATGTCTAAATCGGAGTGGCAACTATGTAGAGAAATAGCGTAACTGTGCAAGTACTTGTTACAAATAAAAAATTTTTTATTTTCACTGTGGTTTTAATTTCGTGACTGATCGGACCTTGCAAAAAAATAACCCGCGTATTGACGCACTAATGTAAAGTTTACTAAAATGCATAAAATACATAAATACTGATTTTGTTAATCAAGTGTAAGATTCCAAAATGGTGATAAAACTATCTTTTTAAACTATGCCATAAAACAGACAAAACAAAAGATAAATAAATTATATTATACGTGAATGTAGCACCTCAACAGAGATTTATTAAAACCATAATTAACTCATTTGTGTCATCTGCAGATTTTAAAACATTTTTTTCTTTAAGTTTAATAAGAAAAATGTGTAACTTTTTAATTGCAACAGACACAATCTTCCTGAAAAAGTATGAGCTGGCACACATTTGCTTGATGTATGCACATTCATCCTGAACCCATGCAATGTTTTAAGTTTCAACGTTTTGGATACACTGCAATCAGATGTGAAGCACCAGGGATCTGCGTGTGTGGAATGAAAACACATGAGTGACCCATGTAAAGATCCCCCAATCTGCATTAACTGCAAAGGGTAACACAACTGCCGATCAAGGAACTGCTCGGTGTATAAATTGGAAACGGTCATTCAGGAGGTTAAAACGCTTCAAAAGGTAAGCTATCCTGAAGCGAAGAAAATTGTCAATCAAAGAATACCTTGACCAACAACTACTTATGCAGAGGCAGCTGCTGCTACTCCTTCATTATCTAAAGTTAACGTGGAGCAGTTTCTTACTACAATTGCACCAAGTCTTGCTACAATAATAGAGAGAATCATTGATACTAAGATTGAGTCTAGGCAGTGGAAAGAGCCATTAAAACTTATGAAGTTTCATCCACATACTGACATTGTTGACAGAAAGAACATACCTGCACAGTGCAATGATTCAGGAAAACCTATGACCATTTCTGGTTTGTTGTTTTGTTTCTTTTGTATTTTTACATGTTCTTTTATATTTAGTACATGGATGCTGAAAAACATGTTTACTAGTGTTCCTATTTTATGATTTACTTTAAAAGTTACTTTAATTTTCAGGATAGTTTAAGCTCAATAAATATGATGTTTAATAACTATGAATAGTATTAATAATATTTCTGAACGTAAAAATTAACAAAAAAAAAAAAAAAACTTCAACACGGTTGGACTTCCCCATTTTCTGATGCACGGCTTAAACACACAACTTAATTAAAAATATTTATCATTTTATTTAAATACAATATTTTTTGTTTATTTAATTCAATGATTCTAACTAAAAAAGGTGCACATGCCGTATTTCATTCGCATGGGAGTGGCAGTGCTAGTGGCCACTTTAAATATTATACATTTATTTAATTTTACTACTCACTTGTGATGTCAAACATAGCAGATGACTACAGCAGTAGTCCGGCCACTTAGTGGGATGCGGGATGTATAAGAGGGGTGGCTGGGTTAAGATCCCATTTTGATGGGGAACAAATTTGTGGATACAGAAAAAACTGCAACGAAAAACACCCACTGTACTGCCTTCTACATTTAAAAATTATTACTATTTTTTTGGAGTAGGAGTGCAATTTAGCAAAAAATTTTTACGCAAAAGATTTTTTATAATTGTTCACAAAAATATTTTAAAAGATACAATGAAAATCATCCCTTGTACTGTCTTCTATAACTTTTCAAAATTTAAACCATTTTTAGGGATGAAGGTGAAATTTAGCAAAAAATTTTTTTTACAAAAGTTGTTAACTTATTCATAAAATTATTTAAAAAATATATAACAATTATGCAAAATCTGGAGATGATTTTGTTATTCTCCCCTGTATACTCCACCCGATGACCTCTTGAACTGAAAATTCAGTAGCACCAATGCCTCATATGTAGAAGTAATCTGACCAAGTTTGGTCAAAATCCGTTGAATAGTTCTGAGATATGAGGTGATTTACAGGCCAACACAAAAAACCATTTTTAGGGTTGGGGGTGAAATTTAGCAAACTTTTTTTTACAGAAGTTGTTTACTTTATTATTAATATTCTCAAAATTATCAAAAAAATACATAACCTTAATTATGCAAAATCTGGAGACGAATCTGTTTTTCCCCCTGTATCCCCCCCTTTTGAATTGAAAATTTAATCGCATCAATGCCCCTACTATAGAAATATTATAGCCAATTTTGGTGAAAATCGGTCAAGTAGTTCTGAAGATATAAGGCAATTTAAATGCCAACATGCATGCATACGTATGCACATTTTGTTATGGAAATTTCTACAACATTTTTCAGTTTTCTGGGATTCTTAGGGGTCAGTTTATTAAGATTCAGTGAAAATCAGATATGCCCAATTTTGACCGATCACTATACTTTTCCTTCTATACAGCTATAGCTTCACTATAGCTGCTATTTACATGGGAAAGTAAAAATAGTACGTATTTTAATGAAAAACTTGCTTATAATAGAACTTGTCTTTAACTGCCTATTAAAGAGCATGATGATTACCGTTAGACAAATGAAAAGATATATAAAAGGATTTCATAAATATAACTGGACATAAAATCACTTTATTTTAATTAAAATAAGCAATTATGTAATAAGAATTTAAAAAATAAGAGAAAAAAGTAAAATTATAAAATTTTTAAATGCAACAAATTTATTTTTTCCATTATTATATTAGTAGCATAATACTTTTACAGAAAAGAGAATAGAAAAATCAAACGCTAACAAAATAGTAATTCATATTTGATTGTAACATCAGAAAACAATTTTCTGACTCATAAAAGGAAATCCAACAGTAAAACAGAGAAAATTACAAAAGCAAACAGCACGACAAGGAAAGATGAAAGGATTTACTTCACAGGATTAAGAAAGTAAATAAATTAAACACGAAGTCAAAAGAGTGCAAGCAACAAACAACTGGGAAAATGAAAGAGATAAATATAAAGAGTTAAATATTAGAAAATGACACTGATTCAACCATATCTAACTACATTAAGGAAAAATGCACAAAGAAAAAACAATTTTTAATTTCTAAAAACATGGAAATAAATGATTACCACTATTCAATTGTAAATGATAAAAAAATGTCCGCTCCACCAAAAATAAAATTGTTTTTTTTTAAAACTAGTTAACAGTAACAACTGCATAGCAGTAAATAATACTGAATAGTAAACCAAACAGTAGTTTCTACAGATGAAAAATTAAAACATTACTCTTAAATGAATATTCAATAGGCTTATTACACTATTCTAAAAACAATGATTAAAGCAAACTCAAATAAACAAGTGAATTCACTCAGCAGTTCATCAGTTCATTCATACCTGCTCAGCACTACCATAAACAAATGGAGAAAATGTAGGAGTTGGAACGAAACTTCCAAATCCTTGTACAGCTTTCAATTCACCTTCATCTACACAGACTCTTCCATTTACTATCACATACTCAGGCACTCCATGGCAAACCATACCCTGCAAAACAGAGATTAAAAATTAACAAATACACTGAACATGTATACTCACTATAAAACTAGTTAATTCATAGTGAAGAAAATAACAAATTACTGATGAACACCAAGTTGTTCTTTATGGCATTAAGTCCATGAGTAAACCCAGCCTAGCAAGAAATCAACAGAGAAAAAGGTCAAATAATGTAGAAAAACTGTTACCATAATCAATGCTTCAAAACGTCAAGAACAACCTGTTATAACTTACTAAGTGATACAAGGACATCATAGAATGGCCTATTATATCCAAAAACATATTTTATATCTTTAACACAGTAACTTCTCAGAATAAAGTTTTAACCTAGTACAATTATTCAGAGAAATTCAATGAATAGTCTTGTATTCACAGCTTCTTCCGATCGGATAAACAATTTTTGGTGTACTTTTAATAATCTTGATTATTTTTGGCCAAATCTTAAAAATAATTTGCATAAAAACGTACTAATAACTTTATTTTATTCATATTTTAAGTATTTAGTTTGTATGTTAATGCAGGTCATGGCGTTCAGCCTGTAGGCTCCAATTTGTTTGAGGGCGATCGTCCCGTCAGCTCTCATGTCCTGCATTGCAGGCCATCATTAAATTATTTCCTGCTCTTCCTTTAATTATACTAGTTCAGCTGTACAACTCCAGTATAGTTTTGCAACATATAGCACAACTGGTCATAAATTCCTAATTTAAAGTTAATGTCATTTAATCACATTTTAATTGAGTTATTTTAAAATAATCAATTCTTTTAATTTGATATTTCTATTTAAAAAGATTAAAGAAATTGTACTATAGCTGCTATACATTACTGAAATAAAAATTATTATGGACAGCTGCCTAAAACACGGTTTGGAATGAAAAATGGAAACATATTTGTTACAGATGAATTTTTAATGTTCTAGGTGGTTTAACAAAATTAAATAATTATTTTCAAAATATTAATAATAAAATCACGTACAAAAATAAAAAAATCAAGTTTAAAAATATAAAAACAAAATTATACTTGCTTGAAGATGTACATACTCTCTATCTAATAATAGTAAAACACAATTTTACTAATAATTTTTTTAATAAAATCAAACACCAATGTACATTATATACCAAAGTACGTTATTCAAATTTTGATTACTCATAAGTTGGGAATGTCAACATGTCTAACCATACTGTTTATTATCTAATGAAAGAGAATTTTATGTAGTATAAGAAAAAAAACATAATTAATGTCAGTAAGCATGTAATTTATTAAACAATGTTTTATCCTAACTAATGACTTGAAGATGACAACAGTCTCATACCACGTGGCATTTCTAACATAAAAAAAATTCTGTTTACAACATAGCACATAAGATTTATAGCTGTGTTAGTTTTAAACAGGCCCATTCACTGAGCAGTAGATCATCACTTTCCTCAATAACCGTTTTCTGTGTAATAAGACCATTATGCTGAAATAAGTATTTCATTGTTTTAACTGTAACCAGACCCAAGATTTTTGAAGAATGCAGATGGCGCAGTACAGGTAAAGTGAAATTTCGTAATTTTCTTTTTCTTGAATGAGATGAAGCAGTATATTTTTTACTACAATAACCTTTAAGATATTTGATGTAACTCAGGTCCATCAATTGCAGTACACTTGTGTTGACGGGTAAAAAGACAATTTTAATTTGCACAAGTCCTTGTATGTTTAAATAAAAGTTTGCTTCCGTAAAACATATATATTTTTATACCACTCATTCTCAAGCCAAGCACTAATAAGATTAACATCTACATCTTTTGCTTCAACATTAATAATTTTTCTTATGTGAAGTTGATGTATCATTTAAATTTATGCAGTAACTGTCAATAACTTTAAAAGTATCTATACTCAAATTTTTGACAAAAAATTCCATTTCAATTTTCAAAATCAGGTTGTTAACTGGAAAAAGTAAATTTCATTGCTATTGAAACCACTGAAAATCTGTTTTAAATAGGTAACTGTAAAACTGGTATTTAATTTTTTTACAATTATTGTTTCTCTCATGGTGCACCTTCATAAATTTTCTCTGCTGTCATACTGTTCCTGATGTAGAGGAGCCAAATTAAAATTACAGTAAATATCAACTGGTTTATTTCCCTCTTCTAATGCCTGATTAATTCTGATTTTTTATTAATTTTTTTCTTAATAGAGTGCTTAAGGTATACTGAGTGGAATATGAATTGAGAAGGGACCAACCAGTTCTTTCAGTACAGAGAAATTTTCATTACTAAGAGGTCTGTATACAGGGTGTCCCATATAAAACGCAACTCATAATCACTCATCCATGAAATTTCAAAAGTCAAGCTTACTCCCCTACTCGTTACTGAAATGGACTCGTCCAACATCTGAACATCGCGGCGACGCAGTAGAACACTACCGATAGTAACAACAATGCAATCATAACGTTCAGTGTATTGCTAGAGACAAGATGGTGTTTTCGCTAGATGAACGTGTTTTCATTGTCGAGTCGTACTTCAGTACGAAATCAGTGGTTGCGTGCAAGATTTGTTTTGCCATAAGTACCCAGATAAACCAGCTCATAACAAAACATCAGTATTAAGGTTAGTTGCAAAATTTAGAGAGACTGGTTCTGTTAATAACAAGGAACACAAAAGATCTGCGTCAGTGTTGAATACAGATACAGTCGCTGAAATCAAAGATCGATTACTCGCCTCGCCAAATAAATCGATCAGACGTTTGTCTGCTGAAATTAATTTGTCTAAATCAACTGTTCATCGTGCGACCAAACTATTACAATTACGACCTTATCGCATTCAAACGGTTCATCAACTTCTTGAGCCCGACAAAGAAAAACGGCTACAATATTGTCAATGGTTCCGTCAATTTCTGCACAAGGGATTACCGTTATGGATTCGTTATTTTTCACAGATGAAACACGGTTTCATTTGGATGGCTACGTAAACAGCCAAAACAGTAGAATTTGGAGTGCTGAAAATCCCCACTTTTATCACGAAAAACGATTACACCCGCAGAAGTTGGGCATGTGGTGTGCGATATCGTGGAAGAAAATAATCGGTCCTATTTTTTTTTGAGTACACCATTAATGCAGAACGATATCAGGATATTTTATTTCAATTCATTGCACTCTTGGAAGAGGAAGACAGACACTGCTGGCTACAACATGACGGTGCGACATCGCACTACACAGGTTCAACTTCTGATTTCGTTGAGGAATTCTTTGGTAATGGTGTTATCGGTCGAGGGTTGTGGCCACCAAGATCTCCAGATTTGACTGCGGCGGATTTTTTTCTATAGGGTTACCTCAAAGAAAAAGCCTACAGCAACAAACCACGAACACTTGAAAGTCAATATTGAACAAGCTGTATTAAATATCCAGCCACAAACTTTGAAAAAAGTTGCAAGAAATGCTGTAAAAAGAATTGAAGGTTGTATTCAAGAAGATGGCGGCCACTTCCAACATTTACTCTAAATGTAAGGTAATGGATGGTAATAATAAAAATTACATTTACATTTACACATGCCTTTTTATTATTTCAATATCTACCAATATAAGGTTGGGTTGCGTTTTATATGGGACACCCTGTAGTTTACAATATTAACAATTAACAATGAAACATTATCCAATGAGCACAGCAATTACTTGTAAAACAACGAATTACATTGAAAATTACTAAACACAGTTCATAGTACTTTGTGAGTGGAATGTGAAATACATCATTAACAGCTTCCATATGTTAAGAAAAAATTCAACTCGTGTCTTCACTAGCATATTAGACGAGTTAGTGTGTCAAGTATTCTAAGAACCACAGAATAAGAATAGTATAAAAAAAAAAGCAGAGGGAGTACAGTATTTGCTAACCAATAATTGCAGGTTGATGATATCAATTTTCCTGATATCTTTTCTTTAAAATTATACTCTTTACCTGCACTGACAAATAAAATATAACTTTCTCATTTACTGCATGGTAAACAAGCATAATTTCAGGTCATACAGATAAAACTATTCATTTACCTCAGATACACGATTCCATAAAATCAATCTTTTCCTTTAAAGAAAATCAGCACTATAGCAATGGATTATATATATGGATTATTATGATATTTTGATCATATTAACTGACACTGACATCCCCGATTTTGTTTATAGTACAGTATTCAAGATTAAGTAATTACCTCAAAAATATTGAAATCAGTAGCTTGATGGTGGGTTTTAGCAGATATTGTGCGTGTTTTCTTTGGATTCCATACAACAATATCTGCATCTGAACCAACAGCAATCACTCCCTGGAAAAACAATAGAAGTACAGCGTTGATAAATAAAAGACTTCAAAAAAAGCATACAGATTTTATTATTTATTATTATTATTATTATTATTACTACTATTACTACAAGTTTAATTAGTTTTTTATATGAATGCAAATTAGCTTAACATAGCATAACTCTGCCCATCATTTAATACCCAGTAATTATTATACCTTTGCAGCCATAAGATTTTCATTGATATTTCAAATAAAATTATTTTTATAATAAATTAATACATCCAAATAAATACCAAAGATGTAATGAAACTGTATGAACATTTTAAACAATGAAATCTGCGGATACAGTTGTAAGAAAAAAATCGACCTTTTTGTACCAAAAGTTGACTTAAATTTATTTTTTGTCATCTCTTTACAAAAAGATAATGTGCACGTTAGATGGGTATACCCAGTAGCACAAAACCCTAAAATTAAAATTTGCAGTATGAAACAATATGAACAACAGTAACACCCTACAATTTCATAGTATATTAAATTAGTATTATCACAGCTGAAATAAATAATTTTTTTTTTAAAATGATTTTGTAAAGCTAAAAAAGAAATTCAATCCTAATACTACAGAATAATATATTATAAATTATATAAAAGCGCTTATGTTGTAAAATTATGACAAATAGTAAACAGCTGAATTATAAATCTTAGACGGAAAAATGATGGCAAGGATGAGTCTGTGGCCACTTGGCTGGTTGAAGTACTTTCCTGGATGCAGATTCATATCCCTCATTCCAAAATTGTTAATACTATCTCTTTATCATTACTCTTTTCAAAAACTTATTTTTTTTGGAAAAGTTCAGTTTTATAAATTTATTGCTAATCTCTTTCATAGTTATTTATAGATTATTCTTCAATACCTAAATTTAGTTAGCTTGAATTATACCATAAGGTATTTCATTTTGCTTACAAGGCAGTATTTCTCTGTCATTTTCTCCATGTAATAAAAATAATCATATTAAAATTAAACCCTTATTACTTGGTAAGAAGAAACATTAATGAAAATGAAATATGAACTTAACACTTAAATATTTCTTTTAATACTTATTTAGCTTTCAAAAATAATAAACATTTTTCCCCACTGGAAATATCAAAATTTTTGCAACACAAATTTGAGGATTTTTTTAAGATAATAGTACAAATCAACTGCTTTATAAAATCAATTACAATTTTTAAATAAGAAGCAGGATAAATAATAATGTAAATAATAATTAGCTGCAATAACTATAAAAGCTGTCAAGTGCTGATTTCTATCAGAGGAACTGTCATACAATAACAAAATATTATAATTCAGATTGGTGTTTATGAATGGCATTGGACACATAAGCACATGCTCAACAAAATCTGCATTCACATTTTGTTTGATATTACAGTCGTCATTCCCCCCCTCATTTTTCTATCATAAATAGTGTTATATGACTAGAGTAAATAATATTTCAACAAGAAAAATAAAGAAAAGATCTCAGCTAGAAAGGAACTATTTATTAGAATCTCAGCCCCAAACAAATAAATAAAATATGAATTTAAAAGTAGATTAATAAAAAAGAGAATTGTTTAAAAAGATAATAAATAGTACATACCTTCTTTGGATATATGTTAAATATTTTTGCAGCATTAGTACTAGTTATTGCAACAAATCGAGGAGGATCAATTATCCCTGCTTCTACACCCTTTTCCCATACCACTGACATCCTATCTTCTACTCCATTGACACCATTTGGTATTTTTGAGAAATCATCTACGCCAAGTTTCTTTTGTTCTAAGGTAAAAGTGCAGTTATCACTACCCACTAACTGCAGACCGTCCCTAAATGACAAAAAAAATCCAATGATGGTAAAATAATATTTCACTAAAGAAGCTCAAACTCAGCTCTTAAATGAATATATAACAATACAAAAGAGCCACCCTAACAAAACATGCAGTGCAATTAACCATTATGCTTACTCATAAAAGAAAGAAATTCTCTTCATACACAACATAAATGTGAATTTATTAAAAACTAAACTATAAATTAATAGCATATTAAATGTTTATCGCAATATAATCAAAAACAATGTTTAAGATTATACTACCACAGACCTTACTGCAACTAAAAGTTAAAAAATCTTCCAACAAGCAATGATATCAATTCTCTTTAAAATGAGACAACTTCTACAGTAATATAATGTAATATGGTTTGTAAAATTTCAGGAGACTTAATAACAATGATAATAGAAAATTAAACAAATCTTAGTTTATTTTTCACTAATGCCGAAGTTCTATTGTAAATGTAGAAAATAACTGATTGTAGCTTCAGTAGGCTACTTTATTCCAAAATTTCAATGAAAAATTGAATTTAAAGAGAAAAGAAGCTGTAATGGCTTTAATTATTTCTAAAAAAAATTATAACAGTTATATCTGTAATGTAAAGAAAATAAAACATATCCTAAAAACACATAGATGATATATTGTGAAACACACAACTACAACTATACAATAAAAAATAATTTATATCTATCAAAAAATTGCAGAAATATGTTTCATTAATGTATTACGATACATCCAATAAAATCAATATTTTATTAAAGCTTGCCCTAAGCTTTTTGCTTGGGCTTTAATCTTCATTTAAAATAAATTTATATCACTTTTTCTCATTTTTTAACGACAAACATTTTTTTTTTTATTTACATCAAATTGCAGTGTCTCACAATCATGAGAAATGAGGTTTACCTAAGTATGCAAAATAGATTTTTGAATCTTAATGAATTAAGTTTAGTCCACAGAAAGCTATTCTCAAAGTGTAAACAGATATTTAAGATCTTCATTTGTTATGTGATAACATATATCACATAAGAAATTGCAATCTGTTACAAAATCACCTCACTGTAGACAAAAATTAATCAAAGAATATTTATTGAATTTTCTTGTTTTTTTCTTTTACAAAGATGATATGATTACGTGTCTCATTTCTTTTCTTAAAATTTTATGTTTTACTTTTAAGTGGAGGTTTTTGAATTAACACTTATGGTAAAAATTTGAGAAAAAATAAGTAAAATAAAACAGAAGTAATCGCATTTAAAGTACAGAATACCTGGAATAATCAAACTGATTTTTATAATTGTAAAACTGGCAGGATATATAGTACGCCAAATTTTTCTTTCACATTACTTGAAAACACACCCAATTCTAAAATCTCTGTTATCTTTAATAACATTAATAATTTTTTATGTTCTAACTCTTATACCGAGCGGGCCAAAAATCACTTTCTATGAAATAAAATTACCATTTTTTTATTTTTAGATAATTTTTTTTCTTTCGGATTAAAGTTAAATAAAAAACAAGATTAATTTTGTAAAAATACACCCTCCAAGAAATAATAAAAATAAGTGACATTTTACTTGGAAAGTCAGAGGAGTGTTTCAGAAACAAAATTAAAATTTTGAAAGTTTTACAAAACTAGAAAATCACCTTTCGGCACAGCCATCCACACAAGAGTTTTGAAATCTGAATAGACTGGATCACAGGAGAAGTCGGATCAGGAAGATCAAGATCTTCTAGAAATAATGAAAATATTGAGTCTGTAAGGAACAGTGTATCGGAGAATGCCAGAATATCAACACGAAAACATTCCACTTAATCTGGCACTAATTGAACACCATTGCACAAGGATTTAAAAATGTTTCCTTACAAAATCCAATTAGCCCAAAAAATGGACCCAAACAATTATGCATTATGCCTGGAATACTGCCAGCTGTTTATCAACTCTGACAATTCCTTTTTGCCTAATTTGTGGATGAGTGACGAACCCTGTTTCCAGTTTAGTGACTATGTCAACAAATAAAATGCTTGTTTTTGGGGTACTACTGATCCCCAAGTTACACATGAATGTTCTTTACAATCATAAAAAGTTATGGTCTGGTGTGCTCTTTCTCAACAAAGAATCATCAGGCTGTATTTTTTTTTTTTAAATGGTGCTTCGGTGACAGTGAACAGCAATAGATATCAGCAAATGCTTGAGGAATTTTTCATCCCAGGTCTTGTAGATGATGTCAAACAGGTCTGGTTCCAGCAAGATGGAGCGGTGGCTCACACCAGCAGAACTACAATGGAGTCTCTTAGGTCAAAATTTGGAAATGAATAATTTAGAGAAATTTAGATTTTCATTGGCCTCCAAGGTCACCAGATTTGACGGTTCCTGATTTTTTTCTTTGGGGCTATTCGAAAGAAAAGGTTTAGGTAAATAAACCACAAAATTTAGAAGAGCAACAAAACAACATTCAAGATAAGATAGCGGTAGTACTGGAAGAAACAGTGGTTTTCACTTCAACTATGTAAAATATGTAAAAAGAACCTAGATTTGTGAATGCTTCAGAGATCAGCATTTAAAAGATATTATTTTCAAAACATAATTGAGTAAATCATGTTTTGACTGAAATTTAATTTAAAGATAAAAATATTAGTTTTGAGTTAATCTGTACTGTTTCATTAAAAAAAAGTTGGGAAGTTACTTTTGGCCAACCAGTAGAACAATAAATAAAGGATTATTAAAACTTCAATTACAATTACTGTCAATAAAAACTCTGAATTATAGAATATACAGCAACTACTATATGAAGAAAATAAAAAATTCCAAAACCAAAAATACGATGATACCAAAAATATTAAATTAAATCAACTAACAATAAATATAATTACAATAAATTAAAACTTTATCTATAAAAGTAATATTTGTAATTTAATTTAAACCCTTGTCTAATTACAAACACATGAAAAAAATGCGTACATAAATTTCAACATAAAGTAAAATTAAATAATAAAAATAACACTCACATAATCATACATGAAACTAGTACTGAAAAAAAATCTTGAAATCAAGAATATACAACAAAAAAAACTCATTTTCATAAAGATAATAGAACAGACTCAGATAACTAACAAATACAACAAAATTAGTGCAAAGAAAAAAAATTTAAAAAAAAAAGAGTGAAACTGTAACTAACAATGAATAACACATAATTCAATAAATGAAAATAAAAGGTAATGATGAAAATAAAAAACGAAGATTATGTGGCGATAACATCAAGAAAAAAAACCACAATAAAATAAAAAGGCTATGAAAAATTCTAAATTCTATTTTAGTTGTAAAAATAAAAAAAGACTGAACAAAACATTGTTACATATAGAAATGAAAAAATACTATCTATTAATAACAAAACAACTTACGACGCTAGAAGAGAGATGAGATATGAAGGTGTACTCGGGTCTGCACGTATCGGGGGACTAGTCGTCAACCAGAAACTCGGCTCCATTCCATCAATTGAAACAGAGGAGGCTAAAGTCTCGCCAAACACTTTCTGTTTTTCCCGACGTTCAGCTATTATGTCCGCTGAAGATTTGCTCATAATACGTACAATGTACAACGGGCAATCAACCTGATTACAATATCCAACTAAACTAGCCCGACCCATAACATATTTTTTTCATAAATTGTTCAAATGTACAACAAATAATTAAAAGTAAAAAATTAATCATACTTCACTGTCTGAATAACTAGCAGATTAAAAAAGATAATAAGCAATAACATTTTAGCGAAAAGAATTAAGAACAAAAGTTATTTACTTATCCCATTATAGGACAGGACCATGAAATTATAACAAATAACAGAGAGTGTACAGAACATTAATAGACAACAGCTACAGTAGGGAACAAAACATTTGTGTTTTACGGGAGAGCAGGGTAGAGACTTAAATTACAAAATGCACAGCACTCTTATTCTACTATATTAACTTCATAAACTACACGTTACTTTGTAAAAATTATTTAATACGATTACTAGAAATAATACACAAGCCTTAAATCCATTTTATTAAAGTAGCAAACTCTTACGATCACATAAAACAAAAACGTTTAAGCATGTGTACATAACATACATAAATAAAATGGAAAACCTGAATTTAACATAATACCAACAACAAAATCTTAAGTCTTAACATGAAATATCTTATATTCTTTTGTTAATAGTTTTAAAAAATTCATCCCTTTTATTCAAAGTTTCTCATAACTAACCTACAATTCTGAAGTTAAAAGTAGTTCAAACAATAAAAAAAAAAAAGAAAAGAGTTTAATATTATGTATCAAAAGCAACAAAACCTTATTCACACAAATATTACCTTCTCATTTCTGCAGAGCAGCTTTCTAAATAAACAAGTTTAAGTTTAAAAAAAACAACTGGCACATATCTGAACTGATACACGTACACAGATTCCATAAATCTAGTTCATGCCCATGTAATTATTTTACAAAAGTTTATCTAATTTTTCCAAGATCACTTCCTCAAACAAACAAAAATTACTGAGATACGAAAATAAAATGATTTCCAGAAATATGATCCATACATAAATAAATTAGTATCTATTCTCAATGTCAATCTGTTCTTTTTATAATGAATAATCACCTATATGCAAATACACATTCATGTTAACAGGATTATTTTATATATTAGAAGGCATTAGGAGGCAGATCATTCCACATCAAATCACCTGATCTAAAATTAAATGGTTGCATGACCATTTTAGATTTTTACATTCACTTTCTG
The DNA here is from genome assembly GCF_047948215.1 of Lycorma delicatula. Classification (NCBI taxonomy): domain Eukaryota; kingdom Metazoa; phylum Arthropoda; class Insecta; order Hemiptera; family Fulgoridae; genus Lycorma; species Lycorma delicatula. Next base: position 22,899,280 of record NC_134458.1, read on the forward strand.
TAATACATAAATTCAGTATGTACCATTAAATACATGTCATTATTATTTCGAGTTTACATTTTCATCACCATGTATTTCAAACATTCTCTTACTGGTTAATTTGGACCTAATTCATTTTTCAACATTTCGAGAACTTTGCCAGATTAACTTTACTCAATGGCTAAACAAAAATATAATTCTAGGAATTTTAATTGTTTATAAGTATAAGATCTAGGATCTTAAAAGAAGAAATGATACATGCAATTTTACAATTTTTCAGGCACATTGTAACTAGAGAATCCAGCTTATCAGTTTCATATCAATGATGTAACTTTTACTGTTTATTTCACTTCTATGGGGCTTCAGACAATTTCTGAATTTTTTATTACCTTCCCTTTTTGAAAAATTCCCTACATTTTGGAAAATCCCATACTTTTAATCTTTTATAAAAAAAAATAAAGGAAGAGGACAACAGACTTCCAAACTCATAAATAGGCTCTCTCGAACTGTTAAGAAGGGGGGGTATAAGTATTAGAACTGATGTTCCTTCCGTTCACAGCGAAATACTTGTGAAAAAATTAAATTTTTGCATTCTAAATGCTCTGATTCAGAACCAGTTTTTGGGAATACTTAAACAAGATAGGAAAATGATGTGCATAACATACTATGTAGTAATTTGTATGTAGAATACAATGGTTTTTTCAAGTCTTAAGTCAATAAGTTTCTGAGATATTTTTAATTTCTGAGATAATTTTAAATTGGGTGGCGGGCTTTGTAAAACTTAACCTAGCACAAATAAACAAATTAAAAAAAATAAATTGGTACTGAACTCATGAAATATGAAATAATGAATACACAAAAAATTACAAACGTCAAAAATGGTCATGATGCAACCACTACTGGGAGGCAACATCGACTGAGGTCCAGCATTACTAAACAAGTAATTTTAGTCTGGCAGATATGACATTTTTTAAAACTCATTTGCTTAGTTTTGGAAAAAACTAATTTATTTTATTTATAAAATGTTGTTGATTAAATGCGAAGTCTGACTGCAGCGTCTTGCTGGAATCAACACTGTGGCACATTTGATCTTGTCGTAAAAACTGTCATGTTGAGAGTATCTGCTTAATGCTGAAGTTTTACATACTTATTGTATTTTTGCATAAAAGAATGTTTCATTAGAGTCTGACATGCGATTTTCACAGGAAAATAAATCTGGATCTTCCCAAAGTTGTAAAAAGTCAATTTATAGAATCATTTGGTTAAAGCTGTCACACATCAAGATGGTAGTAGAGGTATGTAAAAATTATTTTTAAAAATAAGTCTGGATGCTAATACTGCTGGGAAATTTGGTCTGCAGTCCTTTAATATAGTCTGCTTGAGCATGCCAGGTTTTTTAAAATCCTCTTTTTCCAAAATCATTACTTCTATTTTTGATGATCATCGATGGGGTTTTTTACTTCGTGTACTTTAACTTTAGTTGGTTCAGTTTTCTTTTCAATTACTGCTATAATTGTAGAAACAGATTTCGGCTTTAGTATGCTACTTTCAACAGGTCTATCTACTTTCTTCTGCATAGGCTTCAGACTTAATTTCTCTTGATGGACGTCTCTTCATTTTGTCTTCGATGATACATTCGATCATCGTAGCTAAGGCTGGTGGCAATTCTGCAAGCACATCCTGTGATTTTAAAGAGGCTGTAGGAGCAGCAGCAGCAGCCACAACTTACGCATACGAAGCTGTTTTTTGTGTCCTGTAATAATAACAGACAGTGAACATGCTTTGAGTGGTTGGAAAATTCGATGTATGACCTGCAGTTTTTACCAGAAAACTCAGAAATGCACACTTCAAAAACGCGTTAAAGTTTTTTATTGAATATTAGATAAGTTTTGAACTGGCACCGTACATCAGTTCTAAGGCGATTTATTAAAATTTTTATTATTTATAAATATAGAGTACAAAATGATAAAAATTTGTGAAAATCTGTCATGTCCCAAACATGAGATGCTGATACTAAAATAATTTACCCTTGTACAATTGATTATTATGCAAATGTTTTAATAAGATATTTTTGTTATAATGATATGAAACATGGAAAATTTTATAAATAATAACATTAAAATTTAGATTGAACTTGGTGTGTCAAAACACACAAGGATTTATAAGTGTAATTGAACTATATAAGTCAATTTGTAAAAAAATTTGTAAAGCTTTGCCTGCATTCCATGCATTTACCGAATATGACTACAATCCTGCTTTCTACAGAAAAGGAAAAACCTTTAAGTATTTTATGCAGTTCTGATATTTATCAATAAGCCTTCACTAATTTAGGAGAATTTAAAAAAAAAAATATTCAACCAGTGTATTTAATTAAATTCACTACTTGTAGAGTTTTCAGAAGTGAATAAAATATATACTGTTAATGATATGCAATATTTAGTTTTAATAAATATTCAAATGAAGCATTGAAAATCTCAGCCAAAAGGCTTTGGATGTATCAACTATACCTCCATGTAAAACATTACATTTTGAGAATGTAATACATTGCAACCATCTGGAAATGATTATTATCTTAAATGATTATTATTTGCTGGAAATGATATATCTGTCTCTAGCTGAGAAATGGCTAGAAAAAATTTCATGGAAACTACGAGTTTACTCAATTCGAAGGAGAACATTTACCCTTGTCTATGAGCTATAAATTAGTAAAATCGAGTGAAGAAGAAAATCGAGGCATATTTTACAAATCTATACTATTATATAAAGAGGAAGGGGTTTTTTTGTTTGTGATACAATAAACTACGCAATCAATCGCAACAAAATTTTTACACATGTTTCTTGGCATAACTGAGAAGGTTGATAGATATATTTCATCTCAAAAAAAACATTAAAAAGATAATGCTTCACTGCATCCATACATAGTATGTTAGCTCTCCACTAGGAGGCGGATATGTTGCACTCATGTAACAACTTTTTACACAGTATACAAGCTCTCTGCTAGATGTTGGACATGTGCTAAATTCAGTCTACTTAATCACAAGAGCGTATGGTACCAATAATTGTTAATTATTGAATATCAGACAATTTTAATTCGTTTCTTTGCTGCATGTATGGTAGTTAGGTTAATGCAGTTGTATTAAATTTCTCAGGTAATATGATATATTGCTTCTGTGATAAATATTTCATTATTCAAATTTATGTATTTATCTATCTATCTATTTTGGCATTATTTGTTGGGCAATAAATATTTGATTATTCAAATTTATAAAATTAGTAAATAAAAATACAAAAATAAAATTAATTATGCTTAGAAATTAAATTAATTGACAACAGACTGCTTCTAGCAGGAGAGAGTCATGGAGGGAGCCGTGTGCAGCCGCCTGGTGCATCACCATTGGTCCACTCTGCACCATTAACAGCTAAAATAAAAATGTGAGAACACACAACAAACAAACCCACACATCATCCTTTTTTTATAGAAAGTGAGGATTTATCTACCTACTTTCGCAGTATTTGTTGGGTTTTTCTAAAATCATCCCGAAATGGAAGTCATTAGTAGAAAATCTACACATGCGAGGTGAATGTCTACATTACATTTACATGAGACTTTGGAAGAGCATGAGGCTCTATTTTACGATGCTATACAATATTGGAAACCTACTTTAAAGTTCAGATCTGCTTTTGAGTATGATTCTCGTTTGGATTATATTAATAGTAAAAACTTACAAATTGGTGCAATGATTAATATATACAATCACTGTTTTGAAAAAAAAAAAGAGTGAAAAGATGAAGCACCTAGCATGTGTTGTTCTGGTGGGAAAGTTTCACTTCCTACACTTAATCACCAATAACCAAAAAAATTAAGTGCTGATGATAACATTTATCTCTAAGATACTGTGCAAGAAGACATCAATTCTAATGCTAACAACATGGGTCAAAGTGTCATACTTCACTCATCTTTCACTGGTTCATCACAGTATATACATGAGAAATCTCAAGATGCTGACATACATCCATAAACACGGACGTCCAGTTTACTTATAATGTTTACATGCAATCCTGAATGGCCAGAAATAAAAAAGAAAGCTACTTACTGGTTAAAAATATACTGATAAGACACAATATTATATCCAGAGTTTTCCATTGAAAATGAAAAAATCCCCTTCAGCACGTCTAAAGAGGGAGGTAGATTTCACCGCTGCTAAGTAGGGGATAAAAAAGATTTTCACCTTAAAATTAAGAAAAACTTCAAATTTACTCCATACGACAATTGTTGCATGTGCAAAAAACTTTTCACATGTTTAGCATACGACAAACCCCATCTTCTTACAATTCCAGCAACATTTTGGTCATCCCTTGCCGTAAGAGTTAGTCATATCAAAAATTGTTTCATACAAAAGTTTTAGATAATGTTTAGAGGACTAATGACCACTTTAAACCGATTTGATACTGTGCCTCTTATGGGAGGTATGATTTTTTTATCTTCAAAACCCCATTTTCTCCACCCTCTAGGCCAGTGGTTAATGATATCAAAAAACTTTACTTAGATAAGTTTTAGGCCCTTATCCAAAGAATAGTAAAAACTTTAAACAAATTCAATATTTTACTTAATAAGAAAGTTATAGCGATATTTTGTTTTTTTCAAAAAAGCTCCCCCATGGTCCGATTTTGCCCATTAACAAACTCGACTGAGATTTTGGATTGCTATATTTTATGTATCAATTTGAAAGTGATTGGCACAAAATTACGGCAGTTATCGTGTCCACAAGAAAGTGAAATATACATATAAACACTGATGCTGGTTTTGGAGTCTGGGGGATGTCAAACGCAAAGATATGTCAAAATCTTTCGGGAAGTCGAATCATGGTACTCATTACAATAGGTAGCTTTCTTATGAAATCTACCTAAAAACTCCTAGACCTTATTAACAAAAAATAAATATTTGGTTCTGTCAACTGCTACGCGCTAAGTGTCAAGTGGCAAAAACAAAGCTTACCTCATTGTCACATATTGGTGCGGTTAGCAACTAAAATACAACCTGACGAAATTGATCTTATCATAGCTGCTAAACTTCCTGATAAAAATGTTGACCCATTATTATATTACATTGTTTATAAACATATGTGTCATGGACCATGTGGAGATATAAACAGGTCATCACCATGCATGATAAATGGAAAATGTTCAAAAAAGTATCCTTGAATGTATATTTGCAACTGCAGATGTTGGTTACCCAACTTATTGTAGAAGTCCAGAGAATGGAGGTCATATGGCAACTTTAAATGTGCAAGGTAACATTACTGATAATAAATGGATCGTTCCACATTGTCCACTACTGTCATATTGCTTTAATACAAACATATATGTTGAATTTTGCAACTCCATGCAAGTGATTAGATGTATCGGCTAATATATTACCAAAAGTTCAGATCAAACAACTTTTTCAGTTGAATCAAAGAGATGAATTGAATCAGTATATTAATGGTAAACATCTGAGGTGTTTTTTGACTTTCTAATACATCTACGTTATCCCACAATTGTTCACTTAGTGGTTTACTTAGAAAACTATCAATGTATTTATTTCTTTGAACAAAATCTGCAACAAGTCCTTGAAAGTCCACAGAAGACCACTCTTATTGCTTTTTTGAGCTTTGTCAGTTCGAAAAAAGTGCGGAACTGACATCGAAGGATTTCCTGGAATCAAAAAGGATGCTGGTCTGGGTAGAGTAAATACAATTCATCCAAACCAAAGTGAATGCTTTCATCTGCAAATGTTATTACATAATGTTAAAGGACATACATCTTTTGATTAGTGTTGGTGTGCTACACCAAACATACAAAGCTGCTTGCACTGCACTTGGCTTATTGGAAAATGATAATCACTGGAAAGACACACTTGCTGATGCTTCTATCTGTCAGTCTTCACCTAAGTTGAGAGAATTATTTGCAATTACTTTAGTTTTTTGTAATCCTACCCGACTGAACGTATTGTGGGAAATGTTCCAAAAAGAATTTTGTAAAGATATTTTAATCAAATTCGACGTCAAACCAATAATATTGAGATTACAATTTCACATAAAACATTGAATAGAGGTCTCAAGACTGAAGATATTTTGTTACGTTAAGTGAGAAATACTTGAGCAATTTTGGTATACCAACACCAATATGTGATAATCAAGAAGCTATTAATGCTCATGATGCAATGTTAAGCCTTTCTTTCGACATCAATAAACATTAAGAAATTCTAAGTATTAATCTTTCTAAATTAGTACCAGATCAATGTCAGGCATTTGATGATGGAAATGACAGTGTTGCTAGCAACAAACCCAAGATTTTTTTCTTAGATGCACCTGGAGGCAATGGGAAAACTTTCTTAATCAATCTGCTTCATGCTCAAGTTTGCTCAACTAAAAACATTGCAATTGGTGTAGCATCATCAGGAATAGCTTTACACTTATGGTGAGAGAAATGCACATTCCACTTCTAAGTTACCAATAAATGTTGCATGTGGACAAGAATCTGTTTGTTCTACTTGTAAAAATGGTCCACTTGGACAAATTTTGCAAGAAGTTAAACTTATAGTGTTGGATGAATGCACAATGAGTCATCGAGCTCATATTGAATCCATTGATCAAACTCTTCGAGATATTAGATCATGCAGTAAATTAATGGATGATATAACTTTTGTGTTTGCTGGAGACTTTCGGCAAACATTGCCTGTCATCACGAGGTAAACTAGGGCTGATGTTCATGCATGCCTTAAATCATCACCCTTATGGAAATCTGTCCACACTATTCAATTAAGAACTAATATGAGAGTTCATCTTGGGCGGGACGATGCTAACTTTTCCTTACAACTACTAAACATAGGAATGGAACTCTTTCTCACAATGATGGTTACATTTCTGTCGATGAAAACAATGGTACCATTGTGCATACAATGGATGAGCTCATTTCCATTACTATTTAGAAATTAATAAGCTTTTACAAAAACTGTACGAATGACTGCGAAAGTTCTATCATAACTCCTCAAAATATTTCTGCATTTGAAACTAACAATATGATTTTAGAAAAAGTTGAAGGGCAAAGCAAGGAATATCTGTAGATTCTGTAACAAATACTGAAGATGCAGTCCACTATCCTCCAGAGTTTTTGAATTATCTTAAACTCTCAGTAATGTTACTGTTATTTGAGTGCAAAATGTTTTAAGTGTTAGTATCAATTTTTGTAATGTCTGTTTTCAGAGCAACAATATAACTATAATTTTGTGTGAAATTGGGGAAAATTTTCAGAAACATTTCAACTTTTAAAATCTTGAAACAACCTTATGGAGATGATGCTTGGGGTCTTACGCAATGTTACAAATGGTTTTCACAATTTAAAAGTGATCGTCAGTCAATTGAAAATGACTCTCAACCAGGAAAGCCTTTAACTTCAACTGATGACACCCACATTCAAAAAACCAACGATCTGGTGCATGCAAATCGCTGATTGACTGTCAGAGAACTTGCTGAAGAGGTTAGCATCTAAATCAAATCATACCATGACACTTTGACTGAAAAACTGAACACGCATTGAGTTGCAGCAGTTTGTTCCTCGTTTGATGACCGATCAGCAGAAGGAACATAAAGTGGACGTTTGTTGGCAACTTCTTGAACAAGCCGATGACAATGAGACGTTCATGCAAAGGATCATAAAGGGAGATGAAAGCTGGGTTTACGGCTACGACATCGAGACAAAAGTTCAATCATCACAATCGATTGGCAAAGGATCTCCTCGCCCCAAGAAAGCACATCAGTCTTGATCTAACATCAAAGTGATGTTCTGTTTTTTCAATTTTAACGGAATTCTGCATTTTGAATTCTTGCCTCAAGGTAAAACAGTGAACTGTAAATACTATGAAGGCATTTCACAACAGTTATGTGAAAAAATCTGCAAAATGAGAGCAGAGTTGTGGCAACTCATGGTTCCTTCACCACAGCAATGTGTCCGCACACTCAGCTTTGTACCAAAAATTAGACGACTGTCCTTCCTACACGCCAGACTATGTGCCTTGCAATTTTTTCTTATTTCCAAGATTAAAATCAGTGATGAAAGGATGCCGTTCTGAAACTATTGATGACGTTAAAGCAAATTCGTCACAGTCCTTAAAGATCATTTCAAATGAAGCTATTCAGGACTGCTTCGCAAAGTGGAAACACCACTGGGAAAAGTGTGTGAATAGTGGAGGGCAGTACTTTGAAGGAAACAAGAACCAATAATCTGTAAAATTAATAAAAAAGATTTTAAAAAATTAAGATTAAAAAAATAAAGTTCAGTTATTTTTTGAACAGACCTCATACATTGTCTAATGAATTTAGATGAGTTATACTACCACCTTCTTCAATAATCCCATCCACAAAATCTTCTTATTCATCTCAAAATCTCACAAGATAAGTCCAGTTGTATATCATTAACCAGGTTGAATTTTGTCAGTAGGAAGTTGACGCTGTTGCTGTTTTACTGTAGACTGTAGAAATGTCAAGGAAGCTTGCTGCTGTTGACAATAAGTCACTTGTTTCAAATCAGATAAAATGCTGCTGTCTTGATGAAACCTGAGTTTCAGAACTTCAGATCTCATTGGATAGTCAGTCAACTTAATCATTCAATTTATATTTTGTTTTTGCAACCAGTCAAACTTTTCAGCATGTATAGCAGAATAATTTGTGTTTTTTGTTTCACATCATTAATGAATGTATGTACAGTTTGGAAACTTCACACAAGATTGCTTACATTATTTTTATGTTAGCCATTGCATTTTTTTGCATTATGACCAATTTGCACACAATTTCTGCAAGGACTAACTAATATTAAGATCATTGGTTGCTCTACATCGTTGGTGTACTGCATAGATCATATTACTACTTTTTAACAATACTATATGAATCTGCTATGACTGAATTGTTCCACCTAGCATGTAAGACCATAACAGTGCACTTACACTGTTCGTATCAATTTCTACACCTTCTTTGCTGAAATTATTCTCTATTTCAATAATTTTCATTGTTGGTCTCTTCAACTGTTTTGTCCTAACCTCAAAATGACTTCAGACTTCATCATTTAACACTTGTAATGCTACAGATGTATCTCTTTTTATTTGCACACTTAACACTGACAGAGCCATCAGGCTTTTTTATCATATTTTTCAGAGGAAATGAGGTGTTAGACTGAATTATGCCAGTCCAATATCAAATATAGAACTTTTCTTTTCCCTAGTCATCACTTTAACAAAGATATCAGGTACATGCTCTTTTTTAAATGGAAATATATTGTTTATGTCTGATGAATAATCTGCAATTTCTAATAAATGTTTATTTTTTTCACCTTGAATCATTTCTTTTAGTATATCATTTTTCTCCTTTAATTTATTACTTAGTCTCCTGAGCAAAGCAGATTCAACTTTTTAATGACTCCAATTATGCATAGTCACCAACCCCTTCACCTGAGGCCACTATAGTTACATAATGCAGCTTATATTTGTTCTCTTGGACGACATAAAGTGAAATACTATTTTCAAGCTTTTTTTTTGTATTTCCGTTGCTCCTTAAGTTTCATCTGCGCTATTAGTATTCTAGCTTCATTAGATAATACTTTTGAGTCAACATTGAAGGTTATGTTTAGGTCATGATGTTCTGGACAAACCACCAGAGAATCACCAATATAAAAATCATTACGTAATTGATCAAAATCACTTCTGTAATACACACTTTCACAAATTACACACAAGACACTTTTAAACAACATACACGCTTTTTAACTTCCTGCTCAAACTTTTTACCATTTTATTTATTAAAAATTACAACTCCAAGCCATGGTTAATTAATAGGACTACATTCATTCCCAAACCTAGTAAGGATCTGAAAAATCCAGGGGCATAATGACCAATTATCATAAGTTCAATTTTGGACGAGGGTGTATGTTAGACTTCTTGAAACCCACATTCAGGCAAGAGTATGGTTACAACCCTCCCAAAGAGGATTTGTGCCTGAATGGGTGTTTCACAAATTGCTTTCTTTTGAACGAGGCAATTCATAGGGCCAAATCGGGTAAGTAAGAGAGCATGGTGGTAGAGCTAAAAAAGGACTGCAATACTGTCCCGTATGATGCCATTTGGGCAACGCTGAAGGCATACAGGTTTTCCAACTTCTTTGTCAATGCTATTCAGGCCATGTACATCAGGGCCCAAAAGTATCCAAGGTTTGCCGTTTGACCTGAATCACTGTAAAGGAGTTAAACAGGGTGATCCACTATGTACCCTACTTTTTAATTTAATTATTGACATCTTTTTAATCAAATTAATGATTCATCATTAGGTGAGCTCGATGAAACAAATGGTGCCATAGGGTTTGCCGATGATTGGGTCCTACTGTCCTGTTGCCCGGAAGTGGCACTTGGCAGTTAAGCATGGTAGAATGTTTTTTTTAAAGACACTGGCTTAAACTTCAATGAGAATAAGTGTTTTAAAAGTAATATTAAGCATAAAAATAAAAATCATGTGTGCACCAATCCCAAACTTCAATTTCTGGCTGGTGTTGGGGTTCTGCTTTTGGAATTAGAGGAAGAATTCAAATATCTTAGGGTTGTGTTCAGTTAACGAAAGGCACTACATCCCTAACAACACACAAATGCTGGAAGCTGTGGAAACAGTTCAGAGGTTGAATCTCAAGCCGAGACAGAAACCGACTTTCTTATATAAGTTTGTTCTTAAGTATATTCACTTGTTGGGTAATAGCGCAGTCCTTCCTTAAGACACTGAACGAAGCTGACGACCATCTCCAGCAAACAGTCAAAAGTATTCTTTACCTGCATCACTCTACTAACAATAGAATATTACATTTCAGAAAGGCAGTCAGAAGTCTTGGTATTCCAAGATCCAAAACCTTGATAAGGTTGCAGGTTGGAGAGCAACATCAGTAGTGTATAATGTTGAGGTTCTGCTCGAATTCCCCCCGACTGGTCTTCAAGCAGAACCTCAACGTCGTTTTCGCTATACATTAAAGAATTAAAGAACGATTTATACCAACTGTGTTTGACTTATACAATTTTCATGTTAAACTAGTGATTTAATGTTAATAAATACAATTCTATCTAGTATATAAACCTGAGATTCTGCTCGAATTCCCCCGACTGGTCTTCAAGCAGAACCTCAATGTCGTTTTCACTATACATTAAAGAATTAAAGAACGATTTATACCAACTGTGTTTGACTTATACAATTTTCATGTTAAAGTGGTGATTTAATGTTAATAAATACAATTCTATCTATCAACGCAATTTTCAATGTGAACTTTAGATCCAGCAGAATCCCCAATCTTTTGTATGGCTATATACACATAGTGAATGCTAACATCAATAACATATACCGCTTAGTTCGTATAGCTGCACATATAGATTGGCTTTTTCTCTTCCCTATACTATAAGGCTGAATCAACTAGACAGACAAAGAGCGTCCCTGCGGCAGCTGGTGATCGTCGAAAGGTTCGGCCATCCCTATAGCCTGAAGAACAAATATGTTTATATTTTTTTAGGCAAGCCAGCCTGGAGAGAGCCGTCATCTAGACCGTGGGTAGAGTTTGCAATTTTAATTCAAATCACCATTAATTAATTTTGATAAATTTATTTTGTTTAGTATTTAAATAAAATTATCTATCAACGCAATTTTCAATGTGAACGCTAGATCCAGGGGAATCCCCTATCTTTTGTATGGCTATATATACATACTGTGAATGCTAACATCAATAAGATATGATTATTAAAATTACTTATATTATAATAAGAGAACATGAAATTCGAACGAGTTAATCTATCAAACGATTCTAACCTATTTGACCCCAATAAAATAGTATTTTGTTATAAAAATCTGTCTGACAAGTACGATTTAATTACATTTATAGATAATATAAAAGATGATATTAAACGTTTACATAAGAAATACACTCCTAATACATTTACTATACAATTAATGTGTGAATTTAATAAATGTTTATTCATTTCTTATGGAAAAACTCTTTATAAATCATTCAAATTGGAAAAAATAAAACTTTTCGCGGAAAATGAATCGTCTATTGATACGGCCTTTGAAAGTATATTTGAACAATATTTTAATAAGCGAGATAAATTGAATAATGAAATAGCTGTTTCTGAATTGATGATTTATATTGAAATTCCAGATATAAAACAAGCATTAGGTGGATCTCTAATAAAACAATCGTGGAATGTTAGCGATAAAAATCTTGTAGATATTTATGAATTTTTAATGGATATGAAAGATAGGGTATTTAACGCTATAAGTTTACAAGCTGAAAAATATAAAGGTAATATCAAATATTACACCGTAGTTGTTGTTGAGATGAAGAGATGCGTAGATAGTAAATCTAATTTGTGTGAAGTTAACTTTCACAGCAGCACTCGATTCGCCTTAAACGTACGCGAAAATCCAAGCGAATGAACAGTATTTAGAAGCTCATGAAAAAATTAACGACTCTTTTGAAAGGTTTATTCAGATGGGAAGCGGTTGGGTTATGAATAAAATATTAAGATTGGATCTTTCAGTATCAGAATTCGATCCGCTTTACGGTGGTAACAGTACATATTTTCCAGTACTGAAAGCTTTATTTAAGAAACACGCTGTAATAAATGTACAGAATGATGATCAAAAATGTTTCTTATGGTCTATTCTAGCACATCTATTTCCTAACAGTAAACGTTATTATCGTGTTTCGTTCTATAAAAAATTTGAAAACCATTTAAAAAGGAATAGGAATAGACTATCCTGTTTGCGTTTAAGACATTGATAAATTTGAAGCTCAAAACCCAGATATTGGTGTTAACGTCTTGTGTTATGATATCGAACACAATGATGATAAGAGAGTCATTTAATTCTAATAATGTATATGTAAAATGTGTGAATAATAATCGAAAAATCATGGTTTGGTTGTTGTTATTAGCTGATGTTAAATTAAATATCTCTCATTATACTTCAATAAATATGACAAACGAACATAACGGTTTATCAAGGTTGTTGAGCGGTAATAATAAAAGTTATAAAAAATGTGAATATTGCCCGTATTGTTTGTATTGTTTTAAATCTCGGACTAGTGAAAATGAAGCTAAAAAAAGACTTGCAATACATATTGAAGACTGTAAACAAGGAAAGGTTCAGAGAATCAGAATGCCAAACGAATGGATCGGTGTTGGAGAGAAACGTAGACATGGTAATATAGTATCGTTTAGAGATTATTCCTCAACATTACGTGTACCTTTTGTAATATGTGCAGATTTTGAATCGTTTATCATTCCAAAATCCGAACCAAGCACTAGCAATACAACAAAAACACATATTCATAAACCTTCTGGCTACTGTTATATTATAATAGATGAAAACGGTTGTGTTGTAGAATCAAAATTATACAGAGCTACTACAGATGATGATAAGGTAGTTGAAAAGTTTCTCGGAGATTTATGTGGTAAATATGAATATTTCCAAAAGGAATTATCAACTAATAAAGAGTATACTATAAGTGAAAAAGATCAGAAAGGTTTGAAAAAGATACTAAATGTGTTATATGCGAAGATAAGTTGGATGGGAGTCGTGTAAGACATCATTCTCACACAAGCGGTAAATTTATCGGTCCTGCACATGAAAGTTGCAATTTAAATTGTAAACATGTAACATTTATTCCGGTTGTATTTCATAATTTACGCGGATACGATTCACATCACATCGTATTGGCGATGCATGCATTGAAAGATAAATTTGAAATTTCTTGTCTCGCAAACAATAGTGAAAAACTCATATCTATAACGCTCAAGAAGAAAATATCATATCGATTTATTGATTCGTATCAATTTCTGTCTTACAGCTTAGATGAGCTGGTGCACAGTATTTCGAAACGATATACAAAGTAATTGTGATGAAAACAATAAAGCTAGAGTTGCTATGTTGAACTTGTTAATTCAACGAAAAGGTGTTTATCCCTATATTTATATGAAATCGGCATCTGTTTTTGATGAAACAGAATTACCACCTATCGATGCGTTTTATGATGATTTACGGCGAGAACACATATTCGAAACGGATTACATGCATGCACATTACGTTTGGAATCGATTTAAAATTAAGTCGCTCGGTGAATATCACGATCTCTATATGAAATTGGACGTCATGCTGTTGGCCGATGTATTCGAAAGTTTTCGTAATAAAATGATTGAAATAAACAACTTGGATCCGTGTCATTATATATCCGCTCCACATTTATAGTGGTTTGAAGCGCTTAAGGAAACGAAAGTGCAGTTAGAACTCGTTGCAGATCCGGATATGTATTTGTTTTTTGAAAAAGGTATTCGCGGTGGCGTGTCAATGATTCCCAACCGTTATGCTGTGGCAAACGATCCGAATCAACATGATTATTATGATGAAAATAAACCGAAGAAATACATTAAATATTACGATGTACGATCTCTTTACGGCCGTTGTATGATGGAACCGCTGCCTGTAAACGGTTTCAGATGGTGTGATGAAAACGAACTTGAATATTTGTTCAATGTGGAAGATGTAAAAGACGATGCGGAAACTGGTTATATTTTAGAAGTCGATTTAACATATCCCAAACATTTACATGAAACACACAGATTATCCGCTCGCACCAGAGAAAAAATCCATTCCCAACGGTATGATTTCTCCGTTCCTCTCCGATGAAAAACGAGTGGCGTGTAAAAAATTATTGTGTACTTTGGAAGATAAACACAAATACGTTTTACATTACAGAACGTTAAAACTGTATTGTCAACAGGGTATGGTGCTGACAAAAATACACAGAGCCGTTAGTTTCAATCAATCTCCATGGTTGAAAGATTATGTTGAGAAAAATATCGATGCGTGGTGCGACACAAAAAATCCGATTGAAAAAAAGTTTACAAGCTATTGATCAACAGTGTATACGGTAAAACTATTGAAAATGTAAGAAAGCGAATCGATATGCGTTTGATTAACGACAAATCAAAATTTAAAAAAATAAACGCCAGTCCAAGAGTAAAACATTATTATCCTTATGGAAATGATGTAGTTGGAATTTCACTGTTGAAAAAAAATATATACTTAAACAAACCCATATATGTAGGTTTAACAGTAACGGATTTGGCAAAACTAATCATGTATGATTATCATTACAATCTCTTTTTACCCAGATACGGACATGAAAACATAAAACTGCTAATGACAGATACAGATTCGTTATTATATTCAATTATACCAACAAAAGAGGAACATTTTGATGATTCTTGGGATGATAAACGTTTGAATGAACAAGATGAAAATGTTTACGCAACTAGTAAATACGACATTGGTCGTTTAAAAGATGAAAACCTCAGCCATGACCCCTTCCGGGAATGTCAGTCCCAAAAATCCATCAAATACCAGGTTCCACAGCAAGGGACCAAGAACGGAGAACTGTGAGCTTCCTCTGGTGATGGATGTTTCCACAACTAGGTGTGCATCCTTAAACAGAGCCGTGCGATCAGACAAGTAGTCACGTACTATGGCCTGCAGGGTTACAGGAACACTGCAGCGTTCCCAACTCATAGAGGACAGAACTCCAACACAAGGAAGGAAATGCTGCTTCTATGTCAATAAAAATTTCCAAAACATATTTACAGTTGGCGTTTTCCACCTTGACAAGAGAATTTAAGATGCAATCCTCGGTGCCAACCCCTTTCATGAAGCCATACTGGCCTGATTTAGAAGTGAGTTCATATCAATGTTTTCCCAAAGCCGTTCCACAACCAGCCTTTCAAGCAACTTGCCGATTACCTGCAATACGCTGATGGGTTGATAACTGCTGATCTCACTCGGATCCTTTCCTGATTTTAAGAGCACCCTCACCAAAGCCACCTTCCAACAAGTCGGAAAGCAACCCCAGCTTAGGCACCCTGAGAACAGCCTGCCAAGCAGTTCTCTTATGACAGGCAGAAGATGATAGAAAATATCCGGATCAAGTTGATCAATCCTCTGTGCCTTTCTCAGTGCCATCTGAGAAACCATTTGGTCTATATCTATGAAATCCACAGCTCATATGTCAGGGAATAGTGTCTCACCCGCCCTAACGCCGACTTCTGCTTCACCTGCAGAGCATTGGGAAACCAAGTATCCAGGAACGCCTGGTAAGTAGCTAAAGATGTTAAAGTGTGGTCACGACCTCCACCGAACACCGGACAGCACATGAAATTGCTTTGACCGATAACATGACTTCGCAAGCTGCCAGGGGTTGTGCTGCAACTCGTACATGTAGTCTTGCCCTAACTTGAGTTTGGCTTCCTTGATAGCATAATAATTCCAATCAGTCATATTAATGTATATACAATATTATGCATTAAAACTCTTACCTTGTTACATTTTGACTCTCATAAATTTTTTTTTTTTTTGTTTATGAATAAAACATTAAATAATTTGTGGAGGTAAACAGGAAGTAGGCTACTGGCGTGCTCAAGTTGACAATGTTAATGATGTTGCTGGACAGATTTTCAATACCACCATCCAAACAAATTTTTTAAAATGTTATAAGATTTATGTACACTATTACTTTTACAAATTTCAGAATTAACGAATTAACTTTTAATATGTAAACTATAATGGCATGCATGTGTAATAATGGTGAATATGGCTTCTCTTGGCTAGCACTCTAGAGTGTACAGTATTAAAGGGATGCCAAACCAATTTTCCAGCTGGAACTAGCAACCTAGCTGGATTTAATTTTTAATATTTTTACATATTTCTATTAGCATCCTGACAAGTCACAGCCATAAGCAAATGATTTCATAAATCAACTTTTTACAACTTCAGGAAGATACCAGACTTATTTTCCAGTAAAAATCCACATGCCAGACCAAAATGAGATATTCTTTTACACCAAAATCAACAACTATATAAAAGTTCAGCACTAAGCAAATACTTTTCATATGACAGTTTTTACAAGATCAAAGGTGCTGGTACCATAACGCCCATTTCAGAAGCCCATTTCATGTCATATTAGCCAGACTTAGCATTTCATTATTAAAAGTTTTAAAATAAGAGAAATTACTTGGATTTAAAACCAAGCAAATCACAGACACTTTTTGTCACTACCTCCCAGACTATTTAGCCATAAGGCTTAATTTATAACCACCAGATGGACATGAAAAAGTCCCTCTAACTAGTTCAGAGGCAACAAACATCCAAACAGATCATCCAGACGGCTCTACAAATACAAGCACTCTCAACATGGATCTCAGAGGAGTCTGACGTAACCCAAAAACAGAGTAAAAAAAATAAAAAATGGGATTTGGGATAAGAAAGGGCAATTCAATCACAGTGAAACTATAGCACAACACAATTATCCCACCCAATGAACAACTCAAGGGCATTTTATCAAAGATGAAAGCAGCATACTACAAATAAACAATTTTGAATCAAAAAACTTAAAAATATATAATTTACAACAAAAATTGTTTTTCTTCCTAAACCTAAAGATAAAGCCACTCAAAGACAGATTTCTAAATTAATACTTTCATCCAACTCCTTGTCCTAAGGGTCATGAAAACTTTAGTAATTTTCTTCTTTCTTTTTCTTTTCTAAGTCATAATAACTAAATAAAAAATATCACCTTCATTCACAGAAAATAAATAAATAAGTAGAATTCTGGGTATAATTAAATTATACACACCGTATATTATTAAGAAAAGCCTTTAGAATAGTAAATATAATTATACTAACTGTTTTAAGAGTTGTAAGAGAGAATCAGGCGTTGTTTCTTTAGAACGTAATGGCGGGCTAAGAATATAAAATGCCTTAAAGTCCCATGGTTTGCCATAACAACAAGAAAATGATGTACCTATTGCAGCAACTAGTGTCTCTCCGATCAGTGTATTTCCTCTCATTAATCGATGATTTTTTACTACTACGCCGGCAGATTCACTCATAACATGCACTACATACAACGGGCAAGATACCTGAACATAGTAAACTTTATAACTAAAAAAAAAAATTAAATCAAAATAAAACATAAAATAAAATTATTCAAAACAAAAAATAAAATTAAAAATGAAGATAAGTGCTACTATGCTACCAGTTAACTAAAAAAATAAATAAAAATAGAAAAATATAATTATAAACACATTAATCCCTTAATAGTTTTTGTTGAGGGCCAAGAAATGTGCTTCTGTCAACTTATATAAACGCAATATTTCTGACTACTTTGAATTGTTTAATGTGAGATAAAGTTGACGGAAGATTGTGCACTTCACTGGTCAATCCTTGTACATATTTCAATTTCTTATACTGTTGTTTGAAGCTTCTGACAACGAAATCATGTACCCCATGTCAAGCGGTTGTTAGGTTATGAGTTCATCGAATGATTTGGTCATGTAAGTTTTGATTGTATACATGTTTATTTTTGTCTTTTAAAGATTATTTAAATGTCATACGATTGTGATTTCAATTCATTAACTGAATTTATTGATAGTGATTCTGATAGTGACAAGCTTGATGGGTCTTGATGCTGAATCCGAAAATGTCAAATTGAAATGAAATGAATTGGATTTCGCACCAAAAAACGCTACTTCCCAAATGATTTTCCATTCACTGGTAATTTATTAATTATGGTACAGATTAATAATTTCAATGATTCTTACAAAATTTTTATTGGAGACGACACTATTGTGTGTAATACTAATGTATATGCTGAACAGTATTTAGCTTATAAAGTTCTGAAAAGTTCTCTCATTTCAACAAATGAAAACTAACAAAGATAAAATTCATATCTTGATTCCTTTGTATAATATATACAGGTTGTTATGGAAACTGGAAATTTCTAAATAATATATATAAAACATTTTTTGAACTTTTGGATTCCCACAGCTAATGTCGCAGAATAGATTTAAACTTCTGTCCAGGTTTATGCATTTTGTTACTAGAATAACATCAGTCCCAATGAAAATAATAAATTGGAAAAATAATACCATTAACTGATTATGAATCAAAACATTTTCTCAAGTTTACACTCCAGAAAAAAATGTTGTAATAGAGGAGAGTTTGCTTCTATAAAAGAACAGATTGTCTTTCAAACAATTAATTAGTATAAATAAAAGAAGGTTTGGTATAAAATCTTAATTATTTTGAGAGTCAAGCTCTGAACATATTCATAAAATAATTACTTACCCTGGGAAATCCACAGAAATAGATGACAATAAAGAAATTGGACATGCTTCCTGTGCAGTTATGAAACTGATAGAGAGGCTATTGAATTTGGGTAACAATATTAATGTGTACAAGTTTTATTGCACTCCACAGCTTGCAAATTTTCTTTATAACAGAAAAACTGGATTGATCGAGAGAAAAACATTAGGAACCATGTACCCAAGGAACTCGTCTTACAAAAATTAAAGAAAGATGAAATGATTGCTTGCATGAAAGCAACGATAAGATGGTGCTTCTAAAATGGCATAGTAAAATAACCATATACTGTCTTAGTAATATACATAAACTTGATAGTGTAGAAGTTATAAAGAAAGGGGAAAACTTTCAATTCCATATTTTGTGAACGATTAAGATGGGCGGGGAAGACAAATATGACCAAATGTTGTCTACCTATCCTCTGCAAAGAAAAAGAATCAAAGTACAGTGTAAGAAACAATTTAAACATCTAATAAATATATGCATACTTAATGCTTACAGTTTACATACAAAAAAAGGAGATAAACTTAGTTCATTGGAGTTTCAAGAAGCCTTATTTGAGGAAATCATAAGATATCACAATGAAAACAATTCTAAAAAAGTTAGACCTTCCAACAATGAAAATCCTCTGCAATACACCCAAAAATATTTTCCAGATTCTGCACCACCCACAAGTGCTATAAAAAGTGGTTTAAGATGTGTAGTGTGTTCAGCCTATAAAATAAGAAAATCCTCCAATTATCAATGCACTGAAGTGTGATGTAGGGTTGTGTGTAATGGCGTGTTTTAAGAATAACCAATCTTTAAGAAAAGTTTAAATAAAAACTTTATATTTAATTACTTTTCAGATTAGAATTTCCTAAAATTTGATATAAAATATGTTGATATAGGATAAAAATAATAAGTTACGGTTTATTTTACAATTAGTTGCCAGTTTTTTGTGCGACTGTCCGACTTGTCCGACTAAATTTAATGAAGCACATTAGTGTTAGCAACTGAATATTAAAGAAACCGTTAAGGGGGCAAAAAAGTAGCTAGCTGCATTCACAGCATTGTTTACCAAATTTTTTTTTTTAAAAACACAACTTAAAAATGGTGAAAAGGCAAATTTTTATTCTATAAAAAATTAGCATTTGTCTATTATTATACTGTATGTATGGGATGTAAAACTGAAAATCAAACAATAACTGTCATTGCAAATAGTAAAAAAATTCCATTGTAAAAATGTGCTGAAAATTGCATGGGGATTGTGTCTAAGTATCTTCATGGAACACAACGTAAAACATTTTCCACATAGCAAGGGATAAAAAATCCAACAAGCAAAATGTCAAACATATTATCAAACAAACGGAACTAAAAAGGTACAAACTTAATCTTTTGTCCTTAATATGTTATTTTTAATAAAATACAATATATGGAAGAAAATTAAAAAACATGTTTCACCATAAGAGATTAATGGAGCCTTGAGTTGTGATTTCATAAATTAACAAGATGAAAACTTTTACAAAATGTATAGACTACTTTTTTTTCACTTACCATTGTTGACAGAAAGAAAAAATAAGTAATCTTTGTTTTTTGAAATTCTTGAAATAATATAAAATAAGCAAGAAAATGGTAAACAACTTTTCTTTCATTTAATATTAAAAAGGAGTAGTGCTACCCTAACTTCTATCATTCCTCCTTAAAAATCAAGAATTATAACAGTGAGTTTCATTTAAATCATATCAGTAATTCTTAAAGTTATGCAATTTGTAAAGGAAAAACTTATAGTTCTCAAAAATTCCAAGGAACAGAGACACTTCAGTTTTTATATATATAAAATGTAAATTACATTGTAATACATATTGATATCAATATATAAACTTTCCAAAAACATATTTTTTTTACAATTATCTAAAAAATATATATATTTATGGCCTCTTAAGTTTTTTATTAATTTTTTTTTTATAAAATGCATCTTGATAAAGTAAAAAAAATTACTTGATCCAGTAAATTCTAAAATATAATTTTGCTAATATTTCAAATTAAAAAAGAGGCCAAGTTTTGTCCAGATGTATAAATTAAAGTTTTGTTAAACTGACTCAATCATTCTTCCATTCTCAATCTACACATAAACAAAAGTGTACTCATTGGACTAATTTTCTTCTACTTTGTAAGAGATAAAATAATATTATGAAAAAAATTGACAAAACTTCAAAATATTAATTTATAGATATTCTGTACAATGACAATAAAAGCAAACAAGACAGTGAATTATGATTAAATCAGTATCACAATTTTACAGACAGCAATAATATACATACAAAATTTTAATATGTTAAATATATAAAATTAATAACTACACTGAAGCACATATTGGTATATCACAAGATTTTATAAAATTATTCATAATAGAATATGAATATAAGTTTAGCTAGAAGGCAAGTTAGACTTACACATAGTGTTTATCATTAGTACTACAAAAATCCCATGTAATTATACAGAAACATCAGTAAAGACCAGTTCCTTTCCTCCAAAATATAAATTTCCTCCATATAAATTTCTTATAATTTTAAAAAATTAAACTTAATTTAGTAAAAATTACCAAATAAACATGAAAAGCAAGGATTTAAAACTTCCTGATTTCAACAACAAAATGTGACATAACCCCACTTGATTACTAAATTACTTCAATTTTGGACACAGATTTACAAGTGACTGATTTTCAACAGAAGTATTTCTTTCTTTTACTATTTTCTATTAACTGAAGAGAAAATTTATAATCGTTTCATTAAATAGAGGTTAAACATTTTCAGTTATTTTATTCTTTACAAAAACATAACTCTATGCCAAATTTTAAACATGAAATAAAGGCACAAGAACTATATAATAAATTGTCTAGTTCCTTATCATAGAATCACAGCATAACTGTGTTCTAAGTTGGCAACTACTGAACTATAAAAATATGAATTTTTAAAACTTTTATTTCAAAAATTATAATTAGTTTTTAATAAGATTTCAAAAACTTTAATTTCAAAGAAGCAGACAACCACATGACGTAGAAATTTCTCATTTGTTCAACCTAACAACTGAGTTCTAATTCAATTTTTTTAAGTACCAGGAAAAAATTAAATCTAAAACCAGATTTTAAATTTGTTATTGTAATTTACTAATTTAGATTTTTTAATAAAATTTTAATTGTTTCATTAAAATTTATACATCAGATTGGAAACAAATTTGCAACAATATGGAAGACATTTCTACTGTAAGTTTTAAGCTGAAGATAATCTTGAGAAAAAATCAAATTTTCAGCAACCCTAAAAGTAATAAAACTGTAACTCAATGTGAATCTGTATGTCTGATTATTAACACTGATGGCATTTTTATTACCAAGAAGATGATTGTAGGTGTGATATAGTGATTGACATAACGTACAAACACTACATCAAAACAAATAGTTTATGACACTAACTTTATATAACCAGAAAAAGATTGCAAAATATTTAATTAAAAAGTAGTACTTTTTTTAAAGACATCTAATGTATTGTAACCATGATTAAAAATCATTTTTTTTTCTATCAATGACCTAATCCAGTGCAGTTCTTCAATTTTATTTAATGAGTGCATCACAAAACATAAGAAAAGTAAATTTCATCATAACAAAAGTTGAGACATTCACAAACAGAAAAATGTACACTTTTTATATTCATCAGAAAGGATTTTATACAAAATACTAAAATGTAGTAATAAGAAAGAATTGTAGTATGAAAAAATTACCTGATTAGATATTACGCATGCTCTATTGACAGCTTCTGCTTCAACCTCCTCAGGCCGTGACAACTCGTGTCCCTCTGGTCCACTAATTCCACTAGCTAATAAACGTTTTGTATTCTGAAAAATTAAGTCAACATAAATGTACAAATTTTTGATGTTTTATAAATTAAAAATGATATACCAAAAAAAAAGTAGTGCAAGTATACATAAGAACACTAACCTCATGAATAATATCACCGTTTTCAGCATGAACCATAGCCAGAGCTCCCAGCTCTTTACAAGCAGTAAATATATGATATAGCTCAGTATCTGTCACCATCAATGCTCCTTTGTATGCCATGAATGTTTTGAATGAGTTAACACTATGTTCTTTACAAAGTATTTCCATTTCCTTCTTGGTAGTCTGTAAAATTAAACATAAATATTTTTATTTAAATATGGATTTATTTCTAAAAGAATAATTTTTGGTACATTTCATAAGAAAGCTACCTATTATAATAGGTACCATGATTTGACTTCTGGAAAATTTTGAATATCTTCGCGTTTCACATCCCCCAAACCCCAAAACCATCATCAGTTCAAAAATTTATTTATATATATTGTTACCATATATATGCTTAATTTAATATCGGTGAACGACAACAGTAGCAGCTCAGATATCAGCTGAAGCACAGTATATTTACGCACTGGTACAAGCATCACTCCCGCCTTGCAGTTCTCCCACTATAGCAGTGCTGTGGCTCCACCACTCTCAGGCTCCATAAAAGAGCATGCACGAGACTGATTTTTAATTCATCATTGACCACCACCTGGACAAAACCAAGAAGAACAAAAAGATGGAAGAA
Source organism: Lycorma delicatula (assembly GCF_047948215.1). Lineage (NCBI taxonomy): Eukaryota > Metazoa > Arthropoda > Insecta > Hemiptera > Fulgoridae > Lycorma > Lycorma delicatula. Next base: position 22,923,100 of record NC_134458.1, read on the forward strand.
GACAGAAGTTCCCTGGCTGCCTCAACGTGGGACCTCCCGGTGGATGCCAACATCCCTGTCGGAGCAGCAGGCAGCTCCGGCAGCCATGCCGGCGAAAGACGACTGATGCCGACCCAACACTGCAGGGCTCTGGGGGCCATCACTGCTACGCTGTAGTGGGGACCCAACTGCCATTGACGGGGAGCCCGATCTAATTTCAATGGACGAGCTGCAACCCCCCGACTTTGCCAGAGACCAGCTTCCAGACCAACAGCTCTTCTTAGAGCTAACGCAAAAAAACGACCCCTTTCAGGGCTACCACAAGGTCATAAATTATGAGCCATCAAAGCCATTCGACGACACTATGGTAGCCCTTCTTAGGGCTACCATAATGTTATAAATTACGAGCCATCGAAGCTGATCGATGACAAAAACAGCCCTTTTCAGGGCTAGTACAAGGTTATTAAGTGTCACGTGCCGTCGAAGCCATTCAGCAACAAAATATATATATAAATAGTAATAAATATATAAATAATAATTTTGCGCCAATTACTTTCAAATTGATACATAAAATATAACAACCCAAAATCCCAGTCGAGTTTGTTAATGGGCAAAATCGAACCATGAGGGTGAAAAAAAGGGGGCTTTTCGGGAAAAAAAATTATCGCTAAAACTTTCTTATTAAGTAAAATATCAAATTCATTTAATGTTCCTACTATTCTTTGGATACGGGCCTAAAACTTATCTAAGTAAAGCTTTTTGATATCACCGATCATTAGCCTAGGAGGTGGAAAAAATGGGGTTTCAAAGACAAAAAAAGGTCATACCTTCTTTAATAAGGCGCAGTATCGAGTCAGTTTAAAGTGGTCATTAGTCCTCGAAACATTACCTAAAACTTTTGTCTGAAACAATTTTTGATATGACCAACCCTAAAGCAAGGGATGATCAAAATGTTGCTAGAATTATAAGATGGGGCTTGTCGTATGCTAAACAAGTGAAACTTTTTTTCACATGCAAACATTGTCATATTGAGTAAATTTGAAGTTTTTCTTAACTTTAAGGTGGAAATCTTTTTTATTCCCAACTTAGCAATGGTAAAATCTACCTCCGTCTTCAGGCATGCAGAAAGGAATTTTTTTTTATTTACAAATTTCTTAACATAATAATTGGTTGGCCCAAATATAGGCCACACCACCTAAAACTAAAATAATAAATTACTGGGATAATTTCAGTTACAGAGCCAATCATTTTAATAGTTGGTAAACACAATTACCCTAATAAAATTAACTTCAAATCTCAGTTAAACTTTAACATCTCAAATTCTGACAACTGCTATCTCACAATTTACATTGTAACTTTAAAAAATTCTTCTATCTGTTGAGAATATATGCTACTGACAAAAATTATAATTCTGGACCAGGTTTCATATCTATCCCAAATCAGTTAGCCTTCTGATACTAAAATACTTTATCAAAAAAATTATATTAAAGAAAACTATTCGGTAAAAATGTTAAAACTAAACTAAACTAATGTCCCCTGATTCATTTTGAAATTTCAATCACTAATAATTACAGTGTACAATGATCCATAAACCTTCACTGCAGTCCTAATTAACTTAAGTACATAATTAACTTGACACAATAGCTACATATTTAATTAATACAGACTTAACATTTTAAAAGTCTTATGGGAACAAGTATCATATTAGCCAGGAAAAGTGTTTTGTTAAATTTTGTTGAATACAATTTTATAGATTTCTGTGCTAAGTTACTGTTAATTAAAAGATTAGTTATTACCTAAAAACAGATACAGAACTAAATTTATAAACATATATTATAACTGTAGATTTTGAGAACTAAAAATACTGCCCATATACACACTTAAAAAAGAGGACAATCAGCTGAAAACTACTGACATTTGCTGAATTTGTTGATACATTACCCATTTTATCTTTAAGAAAAAGTTACTTAATGAAATAGTATAAACGCTAAAACAATTTGGTATTTAATTTAATCATTCAGCACATAAACTGATTTAAAATGTAATCTGATAATCAAAATTTACACATTGACAAAAACTCTAACTAACAAACTCTTTACTAAGTTCAGCATTAAATATATAAAATATTCATGATAAATAATTCATATCCCTTAATTTCAAAGAAAGCATATTTCTAGATATGATAACAGATTAAATATAACACACATCCTACCAACCAAGTTTGACGACTTAAGTCCTGCACATATTTATTTCACTTTTTTGTAACAAAAAATGAATTCAGAATTAATGGTGAAGCCTAAAAGATTTCTAATCTTTAACCTATTCAAAATTAATAGTTTTAAAATCTATATTCTTGTTAATACATCTCACATTTTTTTAATGTACACATCATAATTTAAATAGCATATAATTAATTAATCTAATAATTTAATTCTTTACATTTTACTTACAGGATATTTTAAAAATAACTTCTGTAATAGCCAACAATGAAACCTGAAACTTTTTATTCCTTCAATGGATCATCTTTAATTATAACAAAACTTTGAACAGGCTTCATATGCTAAATTTGATCGCAGAAGTGAATAAACATTTTTCTTGTTTTTTTTTTTTTTTTTTTTTTTTTTACCTACTGCATTCATTTTTCTACATTTTTTTCTAAAATTTATTCATATTCAGAATCTCCTAATTAATGATCCTAACAAATTACATTTTCCAATTTTTTACAACTGATCAGAGTGGGGGAGAGCTTCCAACACCTTACTCAACTATACAGTAAAATACCCTGATTAGAGGTATTTTCTCTATAGTTGATCATCCCACTCCTCCACCCTCCTTTTTTCATTATTTTTCATATTTTCTTTAGATAGGTACCACAGAACTGAATCAGCCATCACCTTGGCTCTATCTGCAGTGTCACACATGTACTTTCTAGTAGCTGATGCAGCAGTCTCACTTTTTCTGGGGTTCATTGGAGCAGCAAATCTGCCTAGATTATTTCTGAACCCTCATTTTCTATCCTGGAGTCACATAAAACCCAAAAACTGGCTAAAATGTCTATTACTTAAATTCAAGCCTCTGAATTCTTCTTAACTCCAATGCCTGAATTCTAATCATGTTACTATAAGTATGAATAGTATTACTGGAAGGGTACATTTATGGAAAATAACTGATAAAACAAATATTTATTTACCTCATCAGACCACCACGTTACAGCCACATGGAGTGCATAATCACAGCAAACTTTATCATCAGCAAGTTGTCTCCATTTATTATATGTTTCTATCAGTGATTCTCCTTTCTCTGGTATAGCAAAATCAACTGGCGGGAAAAATAATTATATAAGTTAATTTACAAATAATAAAAATATTCATAAGCTAAAATGCATTTACTCGTAAAAGCCTACACCCATATTTTTTTTTCATTAAGGTAAAAAAAATATTTTTACTAATAATAAAGATTACTTCACCAATATTTTGAGGGCTAATGTGGAACAGGTGACCATGAACACAACAAATTAAATTTTTAATATCTAAATAGAAAAAAATTAATAGATTAGAAGTTTCATAATTCTGACAGAAACTTCCAATACAAAATAATTTATTTTACTGCTTGTGGAGACTATGAAACAACCTATAAATCACAGAAGACAAAATCATTAACAGATAAACAAAAAGGAATATGAGAAAAAACAAGTAAAAATTGGGATTTTGGAGATTGGAAATAAATAGTAATACAGAATACCTTATGTACAAAAAAATTAAATACACTTTCTTAAGAAAAAAAATAAAACTAATGTTAAAAAAATAAAACATAATTTAAAACATTTTGTTTTAAAAATTAAAACATAATAATGTAACATTGGCTGGCCAGGTTTTACATGGTATAAATTTTCTAATTATTTAATTTTAATATTTAATTCTTAATTGATGTCATATTTAAAGGTATGTAATTATTTCATTTAATTGACTTCATGTTTTATATATATGATAGTAATTTTAATCTTTTAATTTTTATTCTAAAAAAAAAAGTTTGATATGTAATTTTATATAATTTATATACAAATGATGATGTGGGATCCCGTGACAATGCTATTGGAATAATGAAAAAATATAATAAGGTGTCATTTCATTTACTTTGTTATTCTGTACTTGGGTTGTTCAAGTTGGTTTTTGATTATAAAAAATACAAAACATAATTTTTTTCTTAATAATTATATTACTCACATGTTCCAACCTTCTAATACTAAACAGTGTACACAGTTTAACAAACTGTACAAAAAAAGTCATGTTATTTTAAATTCAATTTAAGTTTAATAGACGTACTTATCATGGTCGTTCCACCAGCAACAGCTGCTTTTGTTCCTTGGTAAAAATCATCAACAGATACTGCACCCATTAACTTTAATTCAAAATGTGTGTGAGGATCAATACCACCTAAAAACAGAACATAACACGTATAAATGAACACAAAATACAAGAAAGCTACAATTTCTATAGTTTCACATGTTTAACATCAACTCTGTACAACTATTTTAGAGAATGATTTAAATTAAAATTACAGATTAATTTAGTGATAATAGATTTTTGTATAACATTATGTTTAAAATAACGTCACCTGGAGTACCAGAAATAAAATTAATTTACACTAACAATAAAAAAAAAATCTCTGTAAATATTAGGCCACTTTGTTTATGTAATCACACATTTAGAAACTAGAAACTCTGCCTGGACCTCCATTAACATACTGGCAGAGATGAACATAAGGTAGAATTAACTACTAATATTTTTTTATAAAAATAGCTGTCTACAAGTTATTCTTAATATAATTTATTGATTCTTAATATAATTTATTGATAAGTGAAAGAGAATTTTGATATACATTCATTTGAAGCTACAATATTATACAGTAAGGTCTCGACTTACATGAATTCATGTTAGCGTGAGTTTGTTGTACACGTGTACTGTAGGCCAACTTTGATTGCCAAATATATTTCTACTACATACAGCACTAATATGTATGTACACTTACTGTACTTCTAGGAACTGGCATTCAGTCTATTACTGTTACTACTATACATACTGTTAACCAACCAGGTTGATCTACTGGTGAACTCATCATTGCAAAAGTCGAGAGTTTGAAGGTTTAAGTTCTAGTAAAGGCTTTTATATGGATATGAATACTAAATCAGGGATACCTGTGTTCTTTGGTGGTTGGGTTTCAATTAACCACACATCTCAAAATAGTCAACCTGAGGCTGTAAAACTTCATGCACATTCATACATATCATTCTCATTTATCCTCTGAAGTAATACCGTACAGTGGTTCCGGAGCCTAAAGAGAAAAAGAAGAAGAAAAAAATTGTATATACTGTTACACAGGGATTCCAAGAATCATCACTTCTATAAATTTTTTTTTTGTCTTCCGTCATTTGACTGGTTTGATGCAGCTCTCCAAGATTCCCTATCTAGTAGTGCTAGTCATTTCATTTCGGTATACCCCCTACATCTCACATCCCTAAAAATTTGTTTTACATATACCAAACGTGGCCTGCCTACATAATTTTTTCTCTCTAACTGTCCTTTTAAAATTAAAGTAACTATTCCAGGATGCCTTAGTATGTGGCCTGTAAGTCTGTCTCTTCTTTTAACTATATTTTTCCAAATGCTTCTTTTTTCATCTATTTGCCGCAACACCTCTTCATTTGTCACTTTATCCACCCATCTGATTTTTAACATTCTCCTCCTATAGCACCACATTTCAAAAGCTTCTAATCTTTTTTTCTCAGATACTCCGATTGTCCAAGTTTCACTTCCATATAAAACGACACTAACAACACATACTTTCAAAAATCTTTTCCTGACATTTAAATTAATTTTCGATGTAAATAAATTATATTTCTGACTGAAGGCTCGTTTCGCTTGCACTATTCGGCATTTTATATCACTCCTGCTTCATCCATCTTTAATAATTCTACTTCCCAAATAACAAAATTCTTCTGCCTCCATAATATTTTCTCCTACTATTTTCACATTCAGTGGTCCATCTTCGTTATTTCTACTACATTTCATTACTTTTATTTTGTTCTTGTTTATTTTCATGCGATAGTTCTTGCGTAGGACCATCTATACCATTCATTGTTTCTTCTAAATCCTTTTACTCTCAGCTACAATTGCTATATCATCAGCAAATCGTAGCATCTTTATCTTTTCACCTTGTACTGTTACTCCAAATCTAAATTGTTCTTTAACATCATTAACTGCTAGTTCCATGTAAAGATTAAAAAGTAACGGGGATAGGGAACATCCCAGTCAGACTCCCTTTCTTATTACGGCATCTTTCTTATGTTCTTCAATTATTACTGTTGCTGTTTGGTTCCTGTAAATGTTAGCAATTTTGTCCTTCTATCTCTGTATTTGAACCTTAATTTTTTTATAATGCTGAACATTTTATTCCAGTCTACATTATCGAATGCTTTTTCAAAGTCTATAAATGCCAAGTATGTTGGTTTGTTTTTCTTTAATCTTCCTTCTACTATTAATCGGAGGCCTAAAATTGCTTCCTTTGTCCCTATACTTTTCCTGAAACCAAATTGGTCTTCTCCTAACACTTCTTCCACTCTCCTCTCAATTCTTCTGTATAGAATTCTAGTTAAGATTTTTGATGCATGACTAGTTAAACTTATTGTTCTGTATTCTTCACATTTATCTGTCCCTGCTTTCTTTGGTATCATGACTATAACACTTTTTTTGAAGTCTGATGGAACTTCCCCTTTTTCATAAATATTACACACCAGTTTATATAATCTATCAATCGCTTCCTCACCTGCACTGCACAGTAATTCTACAGGTATTCCGTCTATTCCAGGAGCCTTTCTGCCATTTAAATCTTTTAATGCTCTCTTAAATTCAGATCTCAGTATTGTTTCTCCCATTTCATCCTCCTCAACTTCCTCTTCTTCCTCTATTACACCATTTTCTAATTCATTTCCTCCGTATAACTCTTTAATATATTCCACCGATCTATCAACTTTACCTTTCGTATTATATATTGGTGTACCATCTTTGTTTAACACATTGTTAGATTTTAATTTATGTACCCCAAAATTTTCCTTAACTTTCCTGTATGCTCCGTTTATTTTAACAATGTTCATTTCTCTTTCCACTTCTGAACACTTTTCTTTAATCCACTTTTCTTCTTTTGCTAGTTTGCACTTCCTGTTTATAGTATTTCTTAATTGTCAATAGTTCCTTTTACTTTCTTCATCACTGGCATTCTTATATTTTCTACGTTCATCCATCAACTGCAATATATCCTCTGACATGCAAGGTTTTCTACCAGTTCTCTTTGTTCCACCTAAGTTCGCTTCTGCTGATTTAAGAATTTCTTTTTAACATTCTCTCATTCCTCTTCTACATTTTCTACCTATCAATGCCATATGCTATCAATGTCTGTTCCTGGGTAAGTTTTGCAGTCAACGAGTTGATTTCTAAATCTTTGCTTAACCATGATATAATCTATCTGATACCTTGCAGTATCGCCTGGCTTTTTCCAAGTGTATATTCTTCTATTATGATTTTTAAATTGGGTGTTGGCAATTACTAAATTATACTTCGTGCAAAACTCTATAAGTCGGTCCTCTCTTTCATTCCTTTTGCCCAGCCCGTATTCACCCATTATATTTCCTTCCTTGCCTTTTCCAATGCTTGCATTCCAATCTCCAACTGTTATTAAATTTTCATCTCCCTTTACGTGTTTAATTGCTTCATCTATCTCTTCGTATATACACTCTACCTCATCATCATCATGGGCGCTTGTAGGCATATATACGTTAACAATCGTTGTCGGTTTAGGTTTTGAATTTATCCTTATTACAATGATTCTATCGCTATGCATTTTGAAATACTCTACTCTCTTCCCTATCTTCTTGTTCATTACGAATCCTACTCCTGCCTATCCATTATTTGACGCCGAGTTAATTATTCTAAAATCACCTGACCAAAAGTCGCCTTCCTCTTCCCACTGAACCTCACTAATTCCTACTACATCTACATTTATCCTATCCATTTCCCTTTTTAAATTTTCTAACCTACCAACCTTTTTTAAAGTTCTAACATTCCACATTCCATGCTCCGACTCGTAGAATGTTATTTCTTAATTTTCTGTGACCTCTTCCTTTGTAGTCCCCACCCAAAGATCCGAACGGGGACTTCTATCATTTATCTTACGGATATTTATGTACCACTGTCTTGCTCATTCTTCTCAAGTAAACCAATTCCCCTCCCTATTTTTACACTGGAAGGCTCCTTAATAAGTTTAACTGTGCTACAAAATTACAACTTGCTGGTCTTTTATTTCTTGATTTTTTGTTGTTACTGTGCATACAATATGAGTTTGAATAAAGCTTAAAAAAAGGAAAGCAATTACGCTAGAAGAAAATATAGATGTTAAAAGATACAAAAGGAGTGAAGGACTTAAAAGTAACGACTGGGATTAGTGAATCAACACTTCAAACAATTAGGGATAATTCCGAAAAAATAAAAGAAGCTGTAAAAGAGCTATGCGAATGAAGACTGAGAGTTTCAGTGATTCGACCTGCGATTCTGGAAAAAATGGAAAGGATGTTAAGCACATGGATTGAACATCAAAATCAAGAGAATGTGCCTGTTTCTATGCAGGTAATTAAACAAAAAGCTATCAGAATTTATGACTTGTTAAAATGTGATGTAGAAGCAAAAAGATTTATTGCTAGAAACAGATGGTTCCAAAAATTTTAGGATTGACATGGTTTCCACAGTTTGAAACTAGCTGGGGAAGTTGCAGCTGCTGAATATTTTCCGATAATTTTAAAGAAAATTGCAAATCCAGACAAGTGTTTAATCTAGGCAAAACTGTGTTCTTTTGCAAAGATATGCCCAGCCGTATATTTGTTTCAGGTTTCAAAGCAGCAATAGATTGGTGTACGATTTTACTAGGCTCTAATGTTACCAGTTTTAAATTAAAACCTTTAGTTACTTATCATTCTGAAATTCCAAGGGCATTTAAAGGCACATCAAAAACATAACTGCCAGTTTACTGGAAATCAAATAAAAAAGATTGAATTATAAGGATTTTGTTTCAAGATTATCTTACTATTTACTCATTTCTGAATTGAAAGCATACTTTGAGAGAGAACAAATACCCTTCGAAATATTAATTTTAATTGATAATGAATGCACCTGGTAATCCACAAACACTCAAAAATATCAAAAATACTGTTAAGGTATTGTTCTTGCCCCTCAACACTACATCTCTAATTCAACATTTAGATCAGGGTGTTATTAAAGCCTTCAAAAGTTTTACCTTCATAGAACATTTAAGAAAATGATAAGAGAACTTGATTCCAAGGAAAAAGAAAATGTTACACATTATTGAAAAACTTTTAATATCAAAATGGCTGTTGATATAAGAGCAGAATCCTGGGATGAGGTAACAAAGAGTTGGTTGAATGGAGTTTGGGAAAGAATATGGCCTGAAGCAACTCTAACATAATTACCAATTGAAGGTATAACAAATCCAGTAGTTAATGAAATCGTTGGATTAGCCAAATCACTTGGGTTTGATGAACTAATCGAATCCCAAGTTCAAGAACTATCTAATGAAAATCTGATAGAATCTGTAAATACTAAAAAACAGAAGATAACACTCAAGTAGCCGAGCAAGAGAAAAAACATTGACTATTAAAGTCTTTGAAAATTTGAAAGGTTACTTATCATATTTTGCTAAAAATGATCCCAAAAAAGAAAGAAGTGCAAAAGTTTCAAGGCTAATAAAGTAAGTGAATGCTTGCTATGAAGAAATTTTAAACAAGAAACAACATTGCGCAATTCAGAAGACTTTACATTCTTTCTTCAATCCAATAATATCGAAGCCCATGAATATGATGGATACATATGTGAATGATTTTGAAAGAAAAAACAGTTGAATAAACTAGTGATAGCATTTTTTTAAATTTAAATCATAATGACACTTTTATTTTTTTCATTAATTATATTAACGTACAGTATATTAATGTACAGTACGTATTAAAGTTAATAAGTTATGCAGCATTAACAATTAGAAGAAAGTTTTTATTTTATTACAGTTTTATATTATTAACACTGATTATTTCACTTATATTTAGGCTTCCCTTCCATGTTATAGTACTGTACGTGTACTACATTAACTTTTTATATATTTACCAGGTGTTTTAAGGTTAAGTTGAACAACCCAAGTTGCACAAATTTCACATTATGCATCGAATTTGCAGAATATACTCCTCATGTAAGTCAATATACTCCTCATTACTATATTATAGCACTTGCAAAATGAATGCCAACTTCAGTATGTTATGCATATATATTTAAATGTATATGGTTATTATATTATTACATAAATTTAAATATATATAATCTATCCAAGTACAGATATAAGAAAACTCTTACCTTATTTGTACATTTATATAATTTTTCACAAAAGTACTTTCATGGAATCCTGTCCTGCATCATAAGTTATGTATAATATTTATAAAATTACATATTACATAAAATTAAAGCATTAAAAGAATAAAATTGCGATTACAAGATTATATGAAGTCATTATATAAAATAAAATTAAAAACATTTAATAACATGTATATGGTTAGCCAAATATTACAGTTCTGTGTACTGTAGTATATAGTAATATGACAGTACTGCAGTATTTGGCTAGCCACATACTTGTTAAAATATTTGTTTTATTTTATATGACTTCATATACTCTTGTATAGGTAATCCCAATTCTAATCTTTTAATTCTGTAATTTTATGTTTAATATGTAATTTTATAAATATTATACGTGACTGATGATGCGAGATTCTGCAAAAGTACTTTCATGAAAAATTATTTAAATATACAAATAAGGTAAGAGTTCTCTTACATCTGTACTTGGCTGGATTAATTTGAATTAATATTAATTTAATATTTAATATTAATTTAATTTAATTTATATTACTAGTCCAAAGGTGAGATTGGGTCTTGAAAGAATCGATTTTAAAAAATAATATTGTGTGTGTGTACGCATGCGCATGTGTAAACTCAAAAATCTTAAATAGCAATGGTAACATTTAATTATATTAATTGACAACCTGAAAAAATAATGAATTTTAGTGAAAAGAAATTTAAAATCCACCCATCCCTTCGCTAGGTAGGTGCAAAAAGCCATTTGGGGTAGTATTTTTTAAATTTCAGTCCAACAAAGATAACTATAAAATTAAGTGATATAACTTCTTAAAACATTTGAAATAAACATAATGTGTGTTTTAAAACGGTGAAACTTATTTTTAAAATTAACAACACAAAATTTCGCCCTTAAAATTTTACTAAATTTTCAAGGGTTGAAAACTTAATTTTTTTAAATTAAACAATATAGCTTGTGGTCACCTCATTGGAAAGCCCTTTGAATGACCAGTAATTTGGTACAAATAAAATAAAAACTGGTTCACTGGTAATGAAGTTATGACTAAAAATGTGTTTTTTTTTTTAGATTATGTTGGGATATAGTGTTACTGATCCAAAGCATTAAGTCTGAAATTGTCCGTCCTTAAAAAAATATGGATTTAGGTTTTAGGTTTATCCAGTATTGAACAAATGTACTAATAAACACAGCATTTTATCATCAGTTTAACATACGAAAAACCAATAATAAGGTAACTTACTTCTTTGTTGGTAACATGTTGAAAAATTGATTACCAGATAAACTTAATAATTAAATAAAAATTAATTCATAAATGAATAATTTTTAATCAAAAATTAATTTTTATATTAATTGGTATTTAGCACATTCATAAATTACATTTTATGCATCAAGTAGTTGTCCACAATCTGGACACACACCTGAATTCACCAGGCCAAATTGCTGGAGTCTGTCTCAGAAGGCACCATGACCAGAAAGAAATTGCATCACATACTTGTTAGGGTGAACCCAGGGACGCTCTGCACACCAACAACTTCTAGGAAGAGATCATGCTGTATAATGCCCATCCTCTGCCTCATCCCATCTGGCCTGCCATAATGCATTACCATATCGTTTTATCTTGCAAATTTTTTCCGAAGTTAATTCACCTGACTTCTTAGCAACATAACACTGCTGCTTTTCTGACACAATTAAATCTATCAGTTTTACATCTGCAGTCACCAAAATTGCTTTCCGTGAAACAGTACGGTAACCTCCCATTACCATTAATAATATAGCGTTGAACTCTTAATAATATATCCCGATTGCTTTTAAATTTTAGCCTATCCAGACAAACAGGCACAGCATATAGCATAATTGCCTTGCACACGCCCTTATACTGGATACTCAAACTCTTAAAATTAATATTATCAGGATTGACCACTGGTTGAATATCAAAGAAGGTACGACAGGCCTTCTCCATGACATAATTGAGGTGCTTCCTGAACTGCAATTTCTTGTAACGAAACACCTTGAGGTATTTTTGAACTTGAACATATTTAATACGAAGACCTGACACTGAAACATGAGCCTGACACCTCACTACCAAACGGCCTTTAAGAAGCATCATTGTGGTCTCCAGACTGAACGTCATCTTATGTTGATGACCTCGCAACACAAGTATCCTGTATGCCTGGGAGGCTTGGAACTCAACCTACCTTCGCGAGCTTCCTTCAATCAGCAGGAGCCCATCATTAGCATAAGCCACGATGAGACACCTGCCGGGCAATCTCAGCCACAGAAGAGAATCAAATTACACCACCCACAACAATGGACCCAACACGCTGCCCTGATGACAACCTTGGACAGTGTCTTGCCTACCTCATGCCTGCCCTCACAGAGTAGTACATCCCAATGCCTTAAGTAACTTTGCATTACTTGCAGTTTACTGTCACTGTATTGTCTCTTTTGTAATTGATAAACAACAGAAGGCTACCACAGGTTATTAAATGCACTGGAGATGTCCAGAACAATTTGCAGGACATATTCCTCCGCTTACACCACACTCATCAAGCGGAGTATGGCATCCTCTGTACCCTTTCTATGACAAAACCTGTACCAATTTTCCATCAATAAGCTTTGTGAGATCAGCTTCTCATTTATACGCAGGCACGAACCTTTTCAAATGACCTATACATTAATAATGAAAAGACAATCAAATTTTGAGAAAAAAATTAATAATAAAAAAAAAAGTCCTAAATATTAATAAAGCACAAATAAATATTTGCTTAAAATTGTGATGTAATTAACAGCAATCTCTTGGTAATATCTATTGTAATATTCTTGGTATTAAAATTATTTATAAATTAAATTACCTGGCATAACATACATTCCTCGAGCATCTATAACTCTAGTTCCACCAGGAATAATAAGATTGCGTCCGAGTTGTCTGAAAAAAAAAGATCATTTATTTGTTGTCCATGGCCAACAGGAGTGAAGATTACACAAGGCTATTGACATTTTCAGAAAAAGGTATGTTTGGTTTTCTTAAAAAATTAATAGTAGATAATATTTAATATGCTAACACTACAATTACATATAATAACCTTGTTTAAATTACAGAATGTACTTATGAGGTTTTTTATCATCAGTCAACTTACTCAACGTACTTTGATTCTCTTATTAACATTAAGATTCAAAAACACAATTAAAAAAAAAAAAAACTTTAAAATAAGATAAGATCATCTCATACAATACATGTATACAACAGAAATTGAACAAGCATATTTATTAAGGTATAAAACAATTTTTGAAAAAAACATATACATATTCCATTTGAATCACTGGTTGGACAAACACAGCCATTGGCTTAAACCTTAGAAAATACTGATGCAATCAGAATCATTCTTTACTGTTAAATTTACTGCACTTTTTTTAGCAATTTAGAATTGAATTTTGAATCTCAGGGTGGATGGTTAATCTATGTCTTCCATGCAGAAGACTGACAATTCAAGTTCAAAGAGGACAATCACTTTTTTAATGCAATCAGCTCTTTGATGTTTCCCACCCACCATTTTGAACTTAGTTTGAATTAAAACAAATAGGAAACGTGATCCAAAAATGTAATAAGACACTAGTGCAGTCATGAAACAACCAAGAAACAAAACTTCTTAAGGGAATGAATTCAAAAAAGCCACAAGCACATGTAAAAGCTTTGTAAAATTACATGACACAATGATCAATTGATCTTTTGAGAAAGGCTTTAGGCATAAATTTATGCAGACATCAATGGGGGAGACGATATGAGCTAAAACAAATTGCATGACATATTTAGTTTTTCAGTCGCTTACCAACATATACTGCTTGAGATAACATAATGCTCCTGTTCATCAATTGTACAAATTATTCAACATACGTGATTACAAAATAAAAATTTTTCCTCTAGATAATCATCAATAATCCTTTTTTTAATATCTTTGATTTTTACACAAAAAGAAAGCCAAGAGATTATTATTGACAATTGTGCCCATCACTGTGTTATCCTATTATTTTGATTTGTGCTTGTCCAGGATCACATATGAATACCCAAATGATTTTAAGGAAACGTACAAGATAATCTTAATCAGGAATGAAATTTGGCTATGTTTTACTTTAAGCACTTTCCGCAGAGGCTCACTCCTTCTTGAAAAAAATAATATTTTAAGGCCTTTTACAAATTCAGGACAGACTTCACAAAAAAGTAAAAGCAAATAAATTAAAACCTATCAAATTCATTTTTTTTTTGACCAGGCACTGATTCCCTAACTTAAGTGAATTTTTGAGAGTAAAAGCTCTCAAAAAACAAAAAAACATGTTTGAATAAAAGTTTGAAATAAACTTTTGAAGCATATAACGTTTTAAAATTTTAAAAAGGATCTCTAACTGCCTCTTGGGAAAGCTGATTTTCTGGTAATTTACACATTCAGTTAATATTTTAATAAAATGTCAACAGGCTATGTTATATTATAAAAGGACTTATCATTTTCCTTTTATAACTTTTTTTCATAAATTACTTAATAAGAATACACTTCAATATAGAGCATGTATTAAGTCTCCATATATCTAATGCTCCTCTCCTGATTCAAGATCATAGGCAGCTGTCTATCTTATTTATGCAATAAATGTACTTACAATTACACTCTATGTTATTATGACCACAGACCAAGATGTGTGGTTAATTAGTACCAAACACAGAATTATGACTGCACAATATCAAGGAATCATTGCAGCTTAAATATAACTGATTTGGCCAGACCTCAAAATAACAAATTTCTACGAAGGAAACTACTGCTAACCATCTCTAAAACCTATAACACAGACTTCAGTAAATAATTTAAAATGAATAGAATTAAAAATAAAAATCTGTAAGAACTTTTTTTTGTGACTTCCTGAGCAATGAACTTAATAAGAAGAAATCAAGAGATACAAATTAAAACAAATGGAATTTTTTTTAAATTTCATATACATTTTTTGTAATTTTGCCTTCTATGTAATAAATAAGAATCAACATCTGAAAGAAAACAGCAATTTTATTCATTTTTAACAATGAGAAACAAATTCTCACAAAATAAAAACATGGTCTACATTAATAGTTCAATGCAGTAAAATATAGTTTCCAGGAACTATTGCAAAGTACATAGAATCTAATATAGCAACTTATGAAACAACTTATTAGCATCAAGAATAAATCTATAGTCACTCAAACAGGCATTCAAGAAAAGTTGAAATTAAGACCACAAACAAACCTCCTCAATTAAGCTTGAAGAGAACAGACCTTAAAAGCAATTAACTTCAAACAGGTAATGTAAACATCATTAACATATAGGTTTTCAAATGAGTTAACATGTTCGTTACTAAAATTCAATGTAGAATTTTGCTATATATAGCACACATTTCAAGACTGATCCAATGCAAATCTAGTATAGTGACAAGTCTACCACCAATATATCCAGACATAATAGTAAAAATTATTTTTATTTTTTACATTTTTTATTTGTAAACATACTCATATCTTTTCTTCAAAGCACCAATAAAATTTATAACAACCTATATTCTTCAAGCAAATATACAAAAAAGATCAAATTTAAAATCAGTAATAAAACTAATAAAAAATCAACTTATCTGAAGAACTGTTAGAATTTAAGTTGCTAATGCATCTATATTTCACAATAAGATTACATCATCTGCAAAGAGTTTCAGGCAAATTTGTTCAGCACGAAATATATATATAGACACTGATTAAAAAAATTAATTTTATTGGGTGCTATTTATTATTCTAACTCAAAATAAAAGATCTGTAAATTTTTATATATGTATAATTAATATTAAAATATTGTATAAAAGAACAACAGTTAAATACAATTAAGTTATAATACAAATTATTGGCTACAAAATCATACAACAATAGTTACAAAGATTCACAACTAATTCACAAATGCAAAATTCAAGAAATAATTTTCAAGATAAAGGGCAGGCTATCCAGAAATTTACTTTAGACGATTGGTTTGTTCGGCATTTCTCCTGCCACCACCCCATTCGGTCACCCTAAAGCATAAGACCGAATATCTGTGCCACAAACTACTACTGAGCCTCGAAACAGTTTAGCAACCAGTTTCCTGACTAGCTCCTGGAGCTAACCTAACAGCGTGAGCAGAATAAGCATGGTACCATGCACCACTCCCCTGTGTCCCACTGCCCACTTGTCATATATCACTAAAATGGGGAAACACATCCAGTCAACTACTAAAACATATATGACTCAATAATTAAATTTATCTCGTCAGACAGCAATTCCTGCCATGCCTAGGCTGCTGAATGCCAGAAAATACCTGTCAACCACTTTAAAATGCTTAGAGCCTTAATCTGGCTAGTAGTCTGCCATATCTCTAAGTTAGCTTCCTACAGCAGTGTAGTAGAAGTCTTTTCCCTTAGGTAAACTACTGATGTCAGCTGAAAAAAGCAACCGCATCAAGGAACTCCCACATGGTCCGACAGTGCGGCTCTTATCACATTGACTCACCACTTGTGAGTGGCCAATTTTCCCCTTGACCTATAAGTTCCAGGATGGCCTGAGTTCTGGTCTCCCAAGAGCTGGGCATTCGAACATCATGTGTTCATTCAATTGGACCTCCCCACAGACGCACAATTCATCAGCTGCTACGCGGAACCAAAATAAATATCGGTTTAAATTTACATGGTTGGAGAGCACTCGAGCTCCTGTTACCCTTAAAAACGATGGAGAAGCATACTATTCCCCACAGATCCTGTATAAATCTATGCAAGGACCTTCCCATATTCGTGGCATGCCATTCTTGCTGCCATATTTCCATTGCGAGGCTGTAAAGCCTCCTTCGCAGGCGGGAGATGGGCAACTGTTTGGAATTTAGAATCAGTGCATTGAAATCACCATTCCGCTCTGGTACAGGCTCAGCTCTAAACACATCCCAAATACCACAGCCTCCCTGCCTCTTCAGAAGCTCCACACAGCCGCTGAACTTTCACCACTAAATCGATTCAGAGAGCCTTTCCCAATACAGTATTAGCCTCGTAGGAGGTTGTTTTAAAAATACCAGTGCATAGAATTAATGCTCTGCGCTGGGCACTCCTTAGATTTTGAATTGGTAATCAATTTCTTACCAACCTATACACCCAAATAGACACCGCATAAGAGATCATACTTTCAAAGACACTTTGGTACACCATGTACAAATAATGACCCAACAGCCCGTAATCCTTTCGAGCTGATTACACAGCTCGAATTCGGCTGATTACACAGCCTTTATATAATAAATGGGATACAACTGTATGATAATTTCGCCTGCTACACATTAACAACCTGCAAGATGACTCCATGGTCCCTTGTTTTTGTGATCTGGGAAATCTGGAACCTTTCCTTCTGTGGGTCCAGGACCTTCTTCAGGGTCACCTCCGTCATCCCGGATGAAGCCCCTGGACGAGGTGTCACAGATTAATTTTTAAAAACGGCTTAATTTTCATAGCTGGTGACTGGACTGGCGGAAGGGGTTACTTGGATAACAATTTTAATTATTTTTAGATGAAGTACATTATATAAATAATCATTTTAGTTCTTTATTCAGTTTTCACATATAAATGATAAGCAGATGAATTCAACAATGAAAATTTCACCTATGTAAATTTTCTATATGTGAAAGCACATTAAGAAAAACTGACTATAAAATAACAAACTGAACTTGAAATGGTTGCCATTACCAAGGCAAGAAAGTACCAAAATGATTAACACTACTGAAAAATAAAACTTCTGACATGGTATTTGAGAGAATTACAATTTGATAAGAAAGGATCAATAAAAATGATTGAAACAACAGCAAACATTTTAAAGTACTTAATGGAAAAACCATAACAGACAACCAATTTTACAGCATTACATATAGGACACAAAAAACTCATTATGCATAAAATACACAAAGTTAAAGAAAATATGTACGAACAACTTACCTAATGACTCCATCTTCTACGTATACATCATTGTCCGATATTCCGTTTTCATTCACAACCTGTCCATTTTTGATTAACAGTCTATTTTGGGAACTCTATAAAGAAAATTAATAATTAATAAAAACTGTAGTAATCTTTAATAAAAAAATATTTGTATACATATATGAAATAAATAGTCATTTAAAAAAATAATAAATATATTATTAGAAAGAAAAATATAATCAATGTCTTGGAAATAGAAAATCACCTGCTTTAATTAATTTAAAAAAAAAATAAAATAGGCCCAAAATAGGTTTTAAGGAAATATTTACCACATTGTAATATATTTATCTCTTTGATTTGGTTGAATCAAATCATTCGTTAATTAATAAATCAATAGTGATTTAACTGGCTGATACAGCTCTCCAAGAATCCCTATCTAGTAGCAGTTGTTTCATTTTGGTATACTCCCTACATTCTACATCCCTAAAATTTGTTTTACATATTCCAAACATTGCCGCCTACACAATTTTTTCCTTCTACCTGTCCCTCCAATATCAAAGTGACTATTCCTGGATGTCTTAAGATGTGACCTATAAGTCTCTTCTCTTTTTTTTACCTATATTTTTACAAATGCTTCTTTCTTCATTGATTTGCCGCAACACCTCTTAATTTGACACTTTTTCCACCCACCTGATTTTTAACATTTTCCTACAGCAGCACATTTCAAAAGCTTCTAATTTTTTCTTCTCAGGTACTCCAATCACCCAAGTTTCAATTCCATATAAAGCTACACTCCAAACATATACTTTCAAAAATGTCTTCCTAATGTATAAATTAATTTTTGATGTAAGCAAATTACACTTCTGACTGAAAGCTCGTTTCGCCTGTGCTGTTTGGCATTTTATATTGTTTCATCCATCTTTAGTAATTCTATTTCCCAAACAACAAAATTCTTCTACCTCCATAGTCTTTCCTTGACCTATTTTTACATTAAATGGACCTCCTTCTTTATTTCTATTACATTTCATTACTTTCGTTTTGTTCTTGTTTATTTTCTTGCATAGGACTTCAATCACGCCATTCATTGTTTTTTCTAAATCTTTTTTACTCTCTACTGCAATTACTATATCATCAGCATCTTTAAATTCAATTGTAGCATCTTTATTTTTTCACCTTGCACTGTTACTCCAGATCTTAACTGTTCTTTAATTTCATTAACTGCTAGTTATATGTAATGATTAAAAAGTAATAGTGATAGGGAACATCCTTGTCTGACTTTTTATTACTCTTTCTTTCTTATGCTCCTTGATTATTACTGTTACAGTTTGGTTCCTGTAAATGTTAGCAATTGTTCTATCTCTAAACTTAAACCCTACATTTTTTAAAATGCCTAACATTTTATTAGTCTAAATTATCAAATGCCTTTTCTAAGTCTATAAATGCCATGTATGTCAGTTTTTTCCTTCTATTATTAATCTGAGCACTAAAATTGCTTCCTTCATCCCTATACTTTTCCTGAAACCAAACTGGTCTTGTCCAAGCACTTCTTAGTGTTTAGTAATTCTGCAGGTCTATCACAGGAGCCTTTCTCCAATTCAAATTATTTAACGCTCTATTAAATTCAGATTTCAGTATCATATCTCCCTTTTCATCCTCTTCGACTACCTTTTCTTCCTCTAAAACACCACCTTCTAATTCATTTCTTCCGTATAACTCTTCAATATATTCCACCCACCTATCAACATTTTCTTTTCTATTAAAAACCGGTATACCATCTTTATTTAACACATTAGATTTTAATTTATGTACCACAAAATTCTCCTTAACTTTCCTGTATGCTCTGTCTATTTTACCAATGATCATTTCTCTTTCCACTTCTGAACACTTTTCTTTAATCCACTCTTCTTTCGCTAATTTGCACTTCCTGCTCATAGTATTTCTTAATTGTCGATAGTTCCTTTTACCCTCTTCTTCACTAGCGTTCTTATACTTTCTATGTTCATCCATCAACTGCAATATATCATCCTCTGATATCCAAGGTTTTCTACCAGTTCTCTTTGTTCTGTCTAATTTCGCTTCTGCTGATTTAAGAATATCCTTTTTAACATTCTCCCATACGTCTTCTATATTTTCTGCCTTATCTTTTTACTCAGACCTCTAGTGATGCCCTCCTAAAAAATTTTCTTTACATCCTCTTCCTCAAGCTTCTCTAAAATTCCATCGATTCATCTGACAACTTTCCTTGAAGTTTTTCATTACCCCAATCTACAATTCATTATCACTAAATTATAGTCACTATCAATGTCTGCTCCTGCATGTGCTTTGCAGTCGACCAATTGATTTCAAAAATCTTTGCTTAACCATGATATAATCTATCTGATACCTTGCAGTATAGCCCAGCTTTTTCCATGTTTATATTCTTCTATTATGATATTTAAACTGGGTGTTGGCAATTACTAAATTATACTTTGTGTAAAACTTGATAAGTCGGTCCCCTCTTTCATTTTTTTGCCCAGCCCACATACATAGTCTACCTCATGGGCACTTGTAGGCACTTATACTTACTTATTACTTGTAGCACTTATTGGGCACTTATACTTACTTATACTTTACTTTTACTTTAGCACTTATACTTACTTATTGGGCACTTATTACTTGTAGACATGGGCACTTATAGACGTTAACAATCATTGTTGGCTTAGGTTTTCATTTTATCCCAAATATGATGATTCTATTGCTACACTTTTTGAAACACTCTAATTCTTCCCTATCTTCTTGTTCATTACGAAACCTACTCCTCCCTTCCCTTTATTTGACCCTGAATTAATTATTCTAAAATCACCCAACCAAAAGTCATTTTCCTCTTCCTACCAAACCTTTCTAATTCCTACATCATCTATGTTTAACCTACCCATTTCCCTCTAAATTTTCTAATTTACAAACCTTTTGTGAACTTCTAATATTCCATGTTCCAACTCGTAGAATGTTAATTTTTTATTTTCTGGGACCCCTTCCTTAGCAGTCCCCACCCAAAGATCTGAATGGGGGATAGTTTAACTCTAGAATATTATACCAAGGAAGGCACCTCCCTCTTTATTACATGAAAATGCAGAGCTACATTTTCTTGGAAAAAAAACAGCTGCAGTTTTCCATTGTTTTCAGCTGCACAGTACTCAGAATATTGAGTGATGGTGAAAGGACCATTTATGACTAGCTATGCCCTTAACAGCTACTGAGAGAGCTGCTGCCCTCTTTCAGGAATCATTCCTTAGTCTGGGTCTCAACAGACACCACTCTGATATGGTTGGAAGGTGCAACCATATCAGAGTGAAATAGTTGCAGTGATACAGAGTAACTGGACCGAAGGTCCAGCTATTCTGTATCACTGACCACTGAAGCCCCCCCTAACCATCGACAAGCTCTCATGATTCATAGGGGGAGCAATCAAGCGTAAGAAACTTTTTCACAAATTTTAATCCTAGTAACAAGAAATTCTATGTCATTTAGCTTTCATTTTACTAAGTACAATATTCAAACTCGTATTCTCTTATTCTCTCATTCTAAAAGTAGTTATCGTTTGTCAGGCCAATCAGCACTAGTTACAATCACATACTTAACACTTCCTGAAATGGCCGAAAGTCTTTATTCTAAACAGTAAAATAGCTTAAAAAATGGGATTTAATAAGACTTAAGAGAGAAATTTACAAAAAAAATTTCACTAAAACTGACAAAATTATTATTAAATGGAACAGCATTCAGGCAAATGTGAACAATGGAAGAAGTTCAAACTTAAGTTTCTTCCATTTAACCTTCTTGTTTTTTTATATATATATAAAATAATGCAGACCTTACTTTTCAATAAAAAATAAAAATGTAAAAGGTATTCAATTCTATTTATAGCAACAGATGTAAGAAGAGTTTTTTTACCTATAACACAGATTTTAAGAAAATAATTACATGGTTTAAAAATCCTTAACCAAGCAAAGCACAACCATACTTCAGAACTACATCTGTATTCACAACTGTGTACAAAATCTTTGCAATTTCTTTATTTAAAAAATATTTGTAATTTCATATCAAATTGATATGATTGGTCACAGACTTTTAACCAAAAAGAAGTTTGATAATCCACAATTTTTCAGAGAAGAAAATCAATACAATAAAAATAAATTTATGATAATTCCAATATATAGATCTATAGAAAGCAATGTTGGAATTGAAGTCTTTCTTAATAGAGTTTAAAATATGACGCCGGTCAGTAACATTAACATTATAATATACATGTAGTAAAACAATGAATCTGCAAAAAAATCAGAACATCATGTAACATTTAGGCATTACAATTATTAGAAAAAAAATTAATTCAAAACAGACATCATTATACAGTTATCTGCCCTGAGGTAGGTCCCTTGCACAAAGTCCTTCTCCATTCTCCTCTATTTCCAGCTAACGTTGGTAGCTCCTACTTCCTTTTAGACGTATTATATAATATTTACTCTTTTCTGGCCTCTCTTCATTGCATCTTCTAATGATGATCTTTCTAGCCCTGTTTTAGTCAATTCTCCTACCACATGTCCAAGCCAGTTATCTTTCTTATGCTGAATTTTTCAGAATAGGTAAGTTTCAATTCACCTCACCTCTTTGCTTTGTCATTTGTCTTTTCAAACACTTTCTCTTCATCTTCTCCAGTCTTCTTTTTGCCAATTTTTCAAATGCATACCGTCTTTCTTTTTCTCCCCCTCTTCTTCTCAAAACATGTACACTGAAATATGAATTCATTACTTTTCGACTCTTTATTATTATATTATAAGAATTAATAATTAAATGATTAAGCTTCTGGTTCAAAATATATAATATAAATTGAAAAACTGCTCCCAAAAGCCTGAATGATATCTGCACCAAATTTTACCTGCTTGTAGACTGCACTGTTATAGCATGTTAATTTTTTTTTTTAGTAATAATTCTAATTTAATTTTAATGTAAATATTACCACACACTTTATGTACACTGCTGCATTATACACTGAATCCCAAAAACTTTCCATGAATTTTAACAAATGTATTAATACTAAGTCAGATTCTGTAAATTAATAACTGAAATTTATCAGTCTAGTTAATGTTTATAAATCTGATTTGTTTTTTCTTTTAATTTTGTAAGTAAATGTTTGCAAATGCACATCAATGATGCATAACATAACTAAACTTATGAGATTGTTAATGGTTTCATTGCATCAAAAAAGTGTCAATACATCAAACATAAAACACAAAAAGTTATTATATTAATTTGTTACCATATTATTTACTGGCCAAGTTGAGAAATAATGATGAAGGAATGGAATGAATTAATTACCTACACACTTTCCAGTTATATACACTTTCTCAAGAGATACAAATATGCAATAAAATAAAAAATAAACAAATTATATTCAATGAATTATAATGGAATATTAAATATTTACTTGCAGATGAATTGGAACCTTCTTCACAGGCGCAGTCATATTGCTAAAATTTAATCACCTGAAATTAAAAAAAAGGAAAAATATATAATAAATTGTTTCATAATATAACAAACCTGTAAATAATTTCTTAAAAAATCACTGAGAGGAAGTATAAGAATGCAACATGTTAATAAATATATACATGACATGTATGTTAGTCCACAGATAATAGAAAAGCTCTGGGTTTTGCCAGAAGGATCAGGAAACCATGGAGAAACTCGAGTCACTGCAGCATTATGAAATAAAAAAATATATTTCTCATATATGGTTTTGAACATTTAGTGTCCTACTAATCTGAAAATTATTTTCAATATAAATGCATTACTTCAGTAACTCAAAGAAATAATATAAATGATTATATTATGTGGGGCATTTCAGTATGTTACAGCTATTCTGTATAGACTAAAATGAAGAAAAAAGAGAAGTGTGGCAATTTCATGATTTGTAATGTCATAGTCATTAGTTTGCCAGCCTCCGTGGTAGGAGTGGCTGCATCTCAGCCTTCCATCCGGAGATCCTGGTCAGGCATGCCATTTTCACATGCTAAAAACTGCCATTTCATCTCTCCTCTTAAAGAATACTACCTAATAGTGGTCCCAGAAGCTAAAAAAAATTCTGCAAATAGTTTAGTTAGCACACAAAATAACAAGTGGCAGTACATTATAAATAAATACCTTTTAATATTATTCTTTTTTTTTAAATTTTTTTATTATGTAATACAGTTTTAGTTTTTAATTAACTGAAATAAATTTGAAAATTTACTTCTGCACTTTTTAAAGACAATAAATATTAATTTTTTGAATGTATGGAGCAGCCAGGATTCCAAGAGAATGTGTTTTTCAAGTGCATCATTCTGTATTTGAACATCAGATGCTTGAGGAGAGAGTTGGTCAAATGCTGTCACCAGAGTTTATGAAAGTCTAAAACTTTAGTAGGACAGAAAGTGAAAGGCGGTAGAATAGTTTCTGACTAAGATTTTGAAAGAACTGTAGCAGCTGGAAACTATTTAGAGAGAAGATGACACAGATCAAAACCAATCCAAAATGGAGGAATATCTTAATAACTAAGTTGTCCACTGAAGAAATGCTTCATGAAGTTTCTGGTGGACAGCAAGAACAATGGAACAAAAAAGGTTTTGAATTTGGCATTCATGAGTGAAGTTTAAAAAATATGTAACGGTTTTTAAGCCATATACAAGACACATTATTTTATAGCGAAAGAATAAAAATTATACCAGAAGCTGAGCTCAAGCTTTACAATGAAAGCCAGCTTTGACTCTGGTAAACTTTCATCTTAAAATGCATAAGTTAATTTAAAAACTTCTTTAGATACAGAGAATTCCTGAAACCTAGTCTTGAATAATTTATCTTAGGGTCTGAAGGTAGATTAAACAATTAAAAACAAACACAGAATGAAAACAACAGAATGTATGTGTATGTGTGCGTGCGTGCACGCGCTATAGTTATAAAAAGTAGAGGAAAACCGATTATATAAATGAGCTACAAAATTGTCCACAGATCTTAATTTACAACTAAGTCTCTATGTATTATGAGTATTAAAAAGCAAACCAATACATAAGTCTATAAAATCATCCTTAAATAAAACTATATAAATACTTTATATGTTAAAATGGTAAAAAATAGGCAATGTTAAGCCATTACACAAACTATATTTAGACCCACACATAATATGCAAACCTAAAGAAATATGCAATAAAGGAAGTGGTGTCAGCATTATCAATGAACATAATTACGAATGCACACAAACTGAGGAATATTAATTTAGATGGCTTAGGACAATAATTGAGTGGAAATTTAAAAGATATAAATCATATAATTAAAGAAAAAACCCGATAAACAAGCACTTAATGTCTACTAAAAAAAATGCCTAAACAAAGTTTTAAAGGAAAAAACTCAAAATTTGTATACTGCACAAAAAATTGAAATTTCATATTATGTAATTTCAAAATAATTAAATGTTAATCATGAACTACAAACTGTGCTTGAAACCAAATTTCAATACCTTACCAATCTAATATAATATCCATCAAAATGTAATATAACATATCATGATAAGCAATTATCTAATAAAATGTACAAACAAATAAATCCACACGCATGTATATATATATATATGGTAATAAATATTTAATAGACAAAAAATATTGGTATATAGAAATGCAGAAACTTACTAATTACATCTAAATGTAATTTACAATTCACAATCCAAATATGTTTGAAATCTTTTAACTAAATACATATATATATTATTAAAAAAAATATGTAATAACTTTTTAATTAAAAATATAATAAATAAATACTTTTTGGATAAAATTACCCGCATGATGTCTCAAATCACAACCATGAATGCTGCAAAAGCAAAATAACTGTCAGTCACAGACATAGAGATGGGTTTTAGTAAAAATACTCAAAATATACAATAAAAAGAAAAATTTTTTACATGTTCATATACTGTAATTAAACCAGTAAATTTTAGGCAACTAATATACATATTTAAACATCTTAAATTCAACACCACCTTGCAGTAAAATAATTACAATATTTTACATAGTAATGCATGTGATTGATTTCAAAATCTTTTCTTTTTTTATTATTAGCATAGTATGAGGCAAACCTCAAGTATTTTAGAGCATATTTTGACCTTAGTTTTGTTTTTATATTTCAAAGTATGATAAAAAAATAACAGCCATGAAAAAACCAACAAGTGAAAAATGTATAATGAATATTCTCAAAGAAGGAAGGGATCAACATAACCTCTCAGTAAGGTAAGAGTAATATGGCTTATGTTGATAATGCCTAATTTTTCATACACTAATCCTAAATATATTGAAATTTTATAAAATCTATACCACAGGTTATTAAACTTGGTTTAAAATAAAACGTGAACTGCAGTTCCTATTAAAAACACTTCTGAGATTTGATTGCATAAAAAAAAACCTTTAGTTCAAATGAAAACATTAAATAAATAATAATAATAATAATAATAATAATAATGATAAGGCAATGACTATTTTCTAAAGTTAAGTAATATGTTAATCATAAAATTACAAGGACAATTTTCTCTTTGTTTCACAAGAGAAACAGAAAAATCTTTCATATTAATTCAGACAGTGATACAGCTTTCACTAGCCAAAACCTTAATACCAAGTTTTTCAAAAACCCCAATGGCATGAACATGTATACTAGAGTAAAACTTTAATATTAATTATAGAAGGATTGAAATAAAGATATTTTCAAAGATACATAAAAAAGGAATGAATAGTAATAAATAAGTTCACTTGCTCCTATAATGTTAACTGATTTAGTTTTAAATATTAAAAAAAAAGGAAGAAGACTTTAATTTCAAAAATAAATTTTTGGGATACTTGGAATACAGTAAGATGTCTGATTATCACTAATTTATATAATTATGCCCTTATTAACAATTTATGTATAATTACCTATGCATAAGTTGTCAATATCCTAATATTTTACAAGCAAAATTTGCTTTGGTTATCTGCCCACCACGTACAATCATTGTTAAAATCAATGTTTTAACCTAACCTAACCGACATTCATGATGGTTGCAATGCCATCTCGCTCTAGACTTACAGACGTCATGTTATTACCTTTTGGATGTAGGCAATGTTTCAACCCCAGCCTCAATAAAGAGCTGTACGGCGTTCTGTTCTGTATTTGTAATTGCCAAATATTCATTTTGTACAATGTAAATTACAAGCAAAAAACTCCAAACCTCTCTAATTGAAGGGAAATAATAACTACAATGTAAACAATAAGTATTCAAAAGATACCAGTTGAATGATAAGCGCTGCTGTCAATAAAGATAACAATTATCAAATCGGAATAATTATTTCACTTATTTTAAATTTAATGACATTAAGTAAATAATACATAGCTAACAAGTAAATTGATTAATACTTGCTGTTTGATCCCACTAGAACGGAAAAATATGTGGCACGCAGATAACCGATAAGTACATGGCGGGTAGATAACTGTTAAGAACTCTGTTCTATCTTTTTGATTACAGCAAAACAGATTATTATCCAATTGAATATTACAAATGATCGAGTCAGAAGAAAAATATCTCACAATTGGGCAAACATATTTTCATAAAAATAATGTAAAAATTTAGCCTGGTCAGTTTTACATTAGTTGCTTTTTGATTATTTTGGACACTTTATTGGAAAGGATTTTTGGGTAAACCTGAAAGACCTTGCTTTGGCTGATTAATAGTCAAGAAGTGCATAGCCACATTGTTTAAAATATAAAGCAGAATTCATCTTTATAAATAATCAGACAAATTTTAAACTATTAACTTCTTTATTTTTCCTATTTTATGCTTTTTATGAAGAAATGATATCTTCACACCTCATAAAGTTATGAAAAAGATTTTGATATGAATTAAATATTATAGTGCAGTTAGGATTAGAGGTTCTATTTTTACATTTTTTATATCCTATTATATGGTAGATATGGCAAGGATGGCCTATAAAATTACTAGACTTCTGGTATAAAAAAAGTAAACGAATTCCTCACAGGTATAAACAATACCTGCCCTGGAAAGAATGCAGCAAAGTTGAGCCGCCATTTCCCTGCAACATTCATCAATTAATAAAAAACAAAAACTCTGCAATTAAGTTAACTTACAACACTGAATTCATAATGAAGTCAACCCAGTGTACCCCATATCAGTTTGTAGTTGTAGGAATATAAAGTCCAAATAAAAAAATTGTACAGGATAATGATTCCGGATCATGAAAATCCATCTAAAAACTATAACAAGTAATGCTTCTAAATTTTAAATAATATAGTTCTTCATTCTGCAACTTATAATTTCTTTAACTATGTCCTCGGGATTAGAGCTATAAAAACATGCTCATTTTCTGGAGTTAATATAAAAAAAATCTGTCAAATAGTGATCATTTTTAGGCAACAAATGTAAAATGGAATTTTTTTTGTGACTACTGAAAAAAATCTTTAAAACTGAGGAACACTCATTTGAACAATAAAATAGTTTGTCATTCTTTTAGACTACAAGAGGATAAAGCATAACAGAGTGTTATTTTTAACGTATATTTAAAATAAGGAATAAATCACATTGTTTTATTCTGAACAATTTGTGATGTTATATGCAACACTGGAGATGATGCAAATGTCATGTTATACAACATTGAAGTTTGGATGATAATAGTTTGCATCTACTACATATCTATGGGATATCAAAAATATTTGGTGTGCATCAATGCATCCACGGCAAGACTTGAAAAAGCTCTGTAATCACTTAGTAACTTCTAATACTGCAAGCTGATATCATACAATCTTCCATAAATAAGCCTAACATAGAAACTACTCCTGTAGGGATCAAAATAGCTTACTGGTTAAGCATCTGCTTCTCCATAACCAGTGTCTTCAGATATAGGCCTAGCTAAAAGCAGTACACTTTTATTAGTTGCAGAACATTAGCATAGTATTGTCCCCAGTTACAAGTAGTTATCAAGGATTAATTTACTATGCACATAATTCTCTGGTCCTCAGCATGTTACAGCTATAAGTATATTCTCATTAAAAGAGTCAGGGCAGTGTTCAACAATCCTGGTTAAGATGTACCAGATACCTTACAATGAATGTTTGTTAAAGCAACAAAAAAATAAATAAAATAAAATAACACTCAAATGCAATAATAAAATAAAAACTAAAAATTATAATTTTAAGTTTTAGTACATAACTATTTAATTTAACATAAAATTATCTTAACATAAAGGAGTCTTTCTTTTATATTTAACAGGAAATAGTTACAACCAGATTTAATTTTTCAACAGGAGATAATAGATTTTAATTACATCTTGTATTGTATGTGTATCAATAGTGCTTTGCTCTGTTGGTAATGTTTTAAGATACCTCAATAGCATGTATAATTTTCTAAAATCAAAAGAATATATATTTGCTTTCTTTAGAATATAAATATATAAAAGATTAAAACAGTATATCCTTGAAGCCAGCAAACAATTGTATTTTTCTTGATTTATTTTCACGTATTTTTCTATAATGGTTATTATATCTCATTATAAAGTTTTCAATAGTCTTACATTTACGTATTTAATACTTGTATTCTTAAGTATAAATTGTAATTTTTGTATTTAAAAAAATGACTTCAGGATAGTATTACTAATTTATTTACTTTTTGCAACAAGGCTAATATCCATGACCAGTAATAAACTGGAGTGAGGTTAATTTTATATAGCAGCAAACCAAATTAAAAGAAGACAATAAGAAAGTATCTATGGGCCCAAATGATGTATTGAACATGAAAAGTTAAATCTGATGTAATTTAATCATACCATTAGTCTTTTCTTAATTTAAAATTTCTGCAAAAATAAAAATCCATATAACCATTAGAAATATCATTTTTTAACAGTTTTATCGAATTGGTTTAATTAAGATATATTTAGTAATGGTAATAAATTAAATACATTCAATCAATATAATTATTAATACTAATTATAATAAAATTACACCAATTAGGCTACCTTAGAACAACACAATATTAGCTAAATATAAAATAATTACCCACAACACTGAAAAAAGAGTTAAATACAAAATTCCTATTAAGAAACAAATTAATTCACTTCAAACAAATGGTTAGGCGAAAACCAGCCAATGCATCGTGGCTAAAAGTACACTTAATTTAAATAAAATTTCTATAACATACATTTTATAAAATTATTTATCATAGATTAAAAATTAACTGTGAATTATTAATATAAATTGAACACATGAAAATAAACTGCGAACTATATTGGGTTTACACATTGCAAGTCAATACTTCTAGATCGAAATTAGATTACATCTAGAGAAACACAAATCTTCGAGAACTATCCTTAAAAACTAATTAGTTGAACATAAAAAAATGCATTACCTTTTAAAAACTTATTGATACAAAATGTACTCTTACTGTAATAAAGCCGCTTACAGACTTCGACAAAGCCTGGGTAGTAAATTTAGTTTCTTCCACAGATAGTCTAGCCTACACAACTAAAGAAAAAAAACAACCCACAAACAAATATAACCAACAAAAATGTAATTTCTTCAGATCTGTTAATAACTTAAGCTTAAGCCGACAACCTGTTCAAGCAATAACAGGTTTCTCGTATTTCATCAATAAGTACACCTTAACCAAATCATGCACGAACGCCAAACCAATAAACATTTTCAAGTCGAATAACAGAAATGTTCGTAATTACAGACTAGAATCGATGTATACAAAAGTATCTTACCTGAAATAATTATTTTTAATGCACTACGGGCAATTTTTTTTTTTACAATAAGAATAGAAAAAATACAACGCCCACCAAAGTCAGCAGCACTAGCACAACTTGTCGCAGACAGACAACTCTCACTAGCCTCTATGCAGCATAGAGAAATAACCAGACCTGTTTACTGCTATGCAGTATCTTTATGATGGGATGCTTCAATCACCTTTTAAATTAAATGTTATGCTATCGGCACTCCACATTATCAATCAGTGGAAAGTATCGGCTAAAAGCATTTCATTTTTAATCACCTTTATGGCCTAATTATGGTAAAAATAAATATTAATCCAAGACATAAATAACGCAATAAATTTTTTTTTAACGAAAAAGTTGACTGAACAATCTTAAGTATTTTACTTAATCGGTCAAAGAAAGCGTATGTTTATTGATAAACTTTGGTCGTAACAAAGTTTGTGAAAACAACCGTTGGCAAACAAACACGGTTGTTTTTGTTTTTAATTAATTTATTTAAAAATGTACAATTTTTTATCCCAACTATTGCTGAACTGTGATTGTGAGTGCGAACAGTGAAAGGGAAACCTGATTTAATAGAAATACGGACTTTTTTTTTAATTATGCAAAGCTAAACATTTTTAAATTAGGGTAAATGGTATTAGCCAACCGTTGGAAGTTAAATACTTCACGCCTTAATTATCGCAGGATGAACTTCTGTAGTTAACTCTGATTATTATAATTCATGAGATGTACTAACGAGCAGATGTTACTTTAAAGAATTGTCATAAACCAGTTATGATAAACAATAAAATTACACCACAAAAAGCGGGAAATGAAGTAAACCGTGTCGGCAGCTCTCTCTAAGATTTGCGTCGGTTAACCGACTCTTCTTTTAATTATAAGAGACCACATTTTTTTAAATTACCGTCCAGTTGTATATAAAACATTTAGTAATTTATAATAATCAGTTAAACGTGTGTAAATGCAGTGTATTGTAAGTTAAAAAACTGACATCAAGGCTTGCTCATTCATTTTTGTGTTCCGAAAACTTAGTTTGAAATAATAATCACCACTGTTATACCTTGTATGAATTGTTCATTTGATTAGCTTCCAAAATTTAGTATAGAAAATTAAAACATATGCAAACTTTATGATTTTGTAAAATTAACATTAATTAGAAACAAAAAGTCGGTATATTTATTACAACATGTAGTCAATGTTTTCATTAAAAAAAAGGTTTTTAAGGGAAGAAAAGAAATTTAGTTATTTTAATTGCAATGATGTAGTTAACTATTTCTGTATTTTTTCTTGATAACATAAATCTCTGTCAAAAAAAAAAACACCTTCTTTGTCTCAGTGTTTGTATTTCTGTTTTTTCCCAAGTAACAAACTTTATAAATTTATAAAGATTGTAATTCTGGTGTCTTAAAAATTTAATCAATTTTCATCATAGCTGAGAAAATTTTTTTTTTCTTCAAAATAATATACGTTATTTTACCAATGCATGAGATCACAATTTTTGTTGTGGTATTTTTAGTTGCATTTACAATCAATGTTTTTAAAAATACATGCACACATGTAGAAATTTTTAGAACTACACTTTTAGAAAATGGAGTTCCAATACTGATAATATAGTTATTTTTATTAAATAATATCTAATTAAAATAAATTACTTTTTCCTAAACTTTTCATGGCAGTTTCAATTAATAATATTTCCATTACTTGGAAATAACTTTTACATCTTCAGTGTGCATCAATCAGAATAAAAAGAATTGTTTCATTATCATTTTATTGTAATTGTCTGATATATTCCCATCACATTCATTTCTCAGAATCGCATAACTATTGAAAAGTAAAATTCAAATAAAAGCTTTTATTTCTTCAGTGATAATTTAAACTTATATTTATACTAAGTGTAAGAGTATAATTAGTAAAAAGAGTTTTGTAAATAAATTATCATTACATCAGTGTATAATAATGTTTTAGAAACTTGACATATTCAGTTTAATAACAACAAATTAATTGCTAAAATCCCACTTAAGGGAATATTTTTTCCAGTCTGAACCTAAAGTAGTTTTTCTGACTAACTTTCTCGATTAATTAGAATTTCATTTTTAGCTGTAAATTAATATGCTGGTAAATAGGTTATTATGATACCAAGATCCCAGGCAGACTCTTCACCTGTAGTGGACTCATATTTGAAATATATCATATTACATTTTGTAGATCATTTTCTCATTTTCATTTTACATAGCTACCCCATCATCTTCTTAAGTATAGATTTTGACATTAAAGTAGCAAAAAGAGAAAAAGATTAATCATTAAAAATTAGAAAAATATACTCGTACATCTCTGAAAGCAAAAAACTTCTCATTTTAATTTTAGTTTTCATTAATATCAATTTTTTTTGTGCAACTATTCATTTATATCAATATTAATGAAAAATTATTTAATTAATCACTAAAATATTGTATACAACAGAATTAATGAATAATGGATGATACTTTGAAAGCTAAAATGACCTAAAACTGCATGTTGAAAAAGACATAAGATATTTTGGGTGTTTGGTGACATAATGAAATGCAAATTGTACAAAGATATGTTGCTGACTAGATTTTATATTTTCTTTAGTGATATGATAAAAAAGTAAATATAGAAAAACAAAACTAAATATGATAAAAAAATGAAAGATACCCTTCTGTTTCTGAATGTGATTACAACCATATAAAGAGATTGCAAAAATCACAAACAGTAAATGAACAATACACATAAACAGCATATTTTGCTTTTAAAAAAAAATCAGTACCATAAAAGTAGAATTTTATTATTAAAAACTCTCAAAAACATTTGAAAAACAATAAAAGTTCTGCTTCTGGCCTTCCCAAAATTTAGCATTGAAGGAAAGGATTTTAGGATAACTGGGCGAAGGGAATCTAAACTTAAACTGTAATTAGTTTAACATTTCACATCTTTATATTAACAACAGCAACAATTTATAGAGGAATAGGAAGTTGGTGGGAAGCATATTTGAATTGACCAATCCAATTTCAGGAAGATCATGAGTACATACACAGGAAGTGAATTTTGCGTTGATTAATTTTATAAGGCAAGCTAGTAAAAACAAAGTTATGACATGACCTTTGTAGATCTTACTACTTTCATCTCTCTCACTTGCAGAACTTCTCCATTTATACATCAGTATTAAATTTTTTGTTATCCAGGGTTTTCTACCATCACCTTTATTTTTAACTGAAATCTTTCCTCGTGCCTTAATTACTTCCTTTTTTTTAATTCATCCACAAATGTTGATAATAATTTCTAAACCTGTTCCTACAGTTCACTTAATAGTTACTTTTATGTCTCTATTTTAATCTGCCTTTATCTTTAATTTATCATTGCTTTTTTCTTCTTTAATTTCTTAAGTTCTAATTTACATTTCAGCAACCAGAACATATAAGTGATCAGTATCCAAACGCATAAAGACATTGTGAACGAATTAGGGATTAGTCATTAAAACTAAAAAAATTAAGCAGGTTCGCAAAAAACTATGATTTAATAAAAGAAAAGACGAGGCCCAAGCTATTAAAATTTTTTTAAATCAGAAAGCAAATGAGATCCCTCTTACAATTCTTTATTAAAAGCTACAGCAAATCAAATTTTAAAGAAAAGTTTGATAAATCATGATATAACTTCAGCATGGATACAACTGGTTCTGCCAGTGTCATGATGTTACATATAGGAAGATGTGCAGCAGCTTCAACGAGGTGTGAAGAATATGGATAGAAAAAATACTTAATCAAAATTACAAGAATATGAAATTTATGTTAACTACTACTCAGTTGAATGTTATGTACAGTTGAGTTTGAGGATAAATATCTTATACTATCAAATTTTTATAAAATATACTCACGTATTTAATCTGGTTAGTTTTACATACGATCACTGGCTTTAAAAATTCTTCGTGTACTTTATTTGAAAGTTTTTCAGATAAATCTGAAAAAGAGCTCTGGAAGCATATCAATAAATTCCTTGGAGGTATAAAATACTGATATTGGTAGGGTCTGCCTCCTTTATAGACACATCCACCGTATTATAATAAATTAGAAATATGCTCATCACAACAATATTTAAAACACCGATTTGGTAATAAAGCCAACAAATGTTCTATATTTCTAGGAGTTGTAGTCATGGAAATAAAAAACATTAAAAGTATCAAGGATAGTAAGTAATTGACCAAATGAGGCGAGGTCCAATTTTAACTCAACTTTTTGGCATTTCAAACTGTTTTTTGTACAGTTGCGGCCAAACACACTTTCTAATTAGTATGAAAATTTTGTTATCAAAATTGCTTGATTATGGATGGAACAATATATGTGTAATATTTTTCATAAAATATTTTGTTTCAAAATTGCAGAAAGTACAATTGTTAGAAGAGAGCACTGA
Source organism: Lycorma delicatula (assembly GCF_047948215.1). Taxonomy (NCBI): domain Eukaryota; kingdom Metazoa; phylum Arthropoda; class Insecta; order Hemiptera; family Fulgoridae; genus Lycorma; species Lycorma delicatula. Next base: position 22,958,748 of record NC_134458.1, read on the forward strand.
TCATCAGCACTCATTCAGTCATTTTGCTGGGCGAGTACTCTATTTGATACTAAATTTTGTTGAATATTGTATTCTTTAAATTGAAAAATGAAAAAAAATGGGGTTTTAGTGGAGATATTTCCTTGGCAATCATCAATCAGTGATGTCCAGTTACCTTGGAAACAATATTTATGAAATTGCCAGTACAGCAAAATAATATTTTATAAACCTTCAATAATCAGTTCCACGTTGCAGTTCATTTTTATTTTATTAACTCAGTTTGTTAAATTTCATACAAAATGAGTGAGGTCTGTTAACAAAACTACTAGGACGAGATTTGACAGATTCATTTAAAACACTATGAAAAATAATGCTTTAAAATTTGAAACAGTCTATCATGGATTTTGTAAATTATAATCTGTCAAAGAAAGGCCTAGGTAATCGAAGCTATTTTTTAAGGCATATATAAAAAACCCCTCAAATAAAGTGTCTAAAAATTTTTTAAGGGCAATAAACAAATATGAAACAGAAAAAATAAAAATTTATGATTACTTTATAAAAATCTGATAGTCCATTTGAGGTGTAAATTCTCAAACTTGAACATAAATAGTAATTAATTGGATAATTAAACAATGCTTTATTTTCATCAATATTATGAATATAATTTTGTATATTCTTTACAGGGGAATTAATGAAGATCTGAATAAAGGAAACAGTATTACTATTTTTATTTTGTAGCACTTAGATTGAAATATTATTCTCAATATAGTTATGTTATTTTATAATTACCTTCCGAACAATGAATAACTTTTTTTTATAAAAAGAACAGGATTTTTTAATTAATGTTTTTTCTTAATAAAAGGAATATACTTGATACTTACTTAAGAGTTTCTATTTAAATACAATGTTGAAAATTTGATTTGAATAATTTAACTCTTCCATAACTGTAAATTTAATCATATTAACTTGGGACTGACCTTTTTTCTAATATTCATGTAGATAATTAGTCAAATTAATTTTAAATAATAATAGACATTTAATACAAACAATTATAATATGTTATAAAAAATGAAATAATATTAAAGGACATAACATTATAGTACAGAAGGCCTACTAAGAAATTGTAAATACTCGCATTATAATTGTAAACGCATTAAACCACTCTACTGCAATTGTCTTTTCGTTTGAGGTAGCTGGTTAACTAAAAAAAATTGTTGGTCAGTAATATTTGCAATGAATAAGTTAAAATCTTAAAAATATAAGAAAAGTGTAACAAAATATGATGTTTATCTTGAATGTAATAACTGTTCGGTAATTATTCTTGTAGAGGTTGGTACACCAGAGTTAAAGGCTAATTGGTTTATTGTTATCACTTGCTGCTCCTACTAATGGTAATTTATATTCAAGTTATTGCATTTTGAAATGAAAAAAGACAATCAGTGTTGCCTCCAGTTATGAAGTTTAGGCAGGTTTATGGTTTTTGGAATTTCACTATACCGGTTGTAATTTGGCAACTGGTTTTGTTGTGTTAATGAAACAAATGAAATTCATTTCTAAAATTTTTCTATTTCATTCCCTACCTATTACATATATCCACCTATGACATAATTTAAAATCTACTTTAAAAGATATTATTTTATTTAGTTTGAATAAAACCCACGTTACTACAAACTAATAAGAGGGATTTCTGCTAGGATGAACACCTATCCATTTCCAGATACATGAGTATTTTGGGATCAGTCAACAAAGGGCAGATGGACTCACAGGCTGATTCTAGACCTCCACCTCCAGAGGTGGCTGGACTGCAAGCATGTGGAATCAGGGTATGAGTTGACCCAGTTCCTTACTGGTCACAGGTGCTTTAAAGCATACCTGTGTGCACATTGAGAATCTCTGTGCAATGCAACTATTGTGAGGAGGATGACACTGCAGAACACACAGTGTTTGTGTGTATGATTAGTTCCTGCAGAAGAGGAAAGTATGCTGGAGGGAATTTGGTGTCCATTCCCTGGATAACAATGTGGGGATTATGCTGCCAACCAAACAGATGCAGCCCATGGTGAAGATTATCCATATGAAAATTGAAGATGGCAAAAGTAATGCAGGAATGAGTAAATCCTTCTGATTCTCCCTGGTGGCTGTGTTCATATTAAAACAGGCTGCAAGGTGGAGGTAAAAAAAAGATACAAGAATATTTGCAGACAGTCAATGACCGAAATCATATCATAAAAATTAAATTTGAGGGAATTGCATTTCTAGGGGAAAACATTTGTGGACATCAATGCAGATCTCTGCATAGATAAATTTAATTTTCTTAGCTGATGAACATTATAAGCATAAGCCCAAAACTTAGTAAAAATACTTTGACGGGAAAGATACAGCCAACCAATAATAATTTCTGGAAATTTCATAATTATTTTAAGAATTATGAGATAAAGAGCAGGCCAGTCATTTACTATTAAAGGTAAATTCATAATATCTTTGTTGTTTCATACCAAAATATCAAATGATACAATTTTTTTCTATAGAAACTGAAATAAAATTATTCTGTGGTACAGGGGATAGTTGTTTATCAACATCTTGTGTAGCTTTTTTAGACACTTTTAACTATCAAAATCCAATAAGTTTATGACAAAATTGTATAAAAATAGATAAAAATGAATAGGTAGCCAACCGATGAGAATTTGTGGTAAAACTATCAATCATTTTACATAAATATGTCAAAGCAAATCAGCCAGTCAGGAGTCGAGGCTAATCTTTCTGTTTTTGGATTCTGTCTTTTTGTTTAGTTTCACGCTTAAAAAAGTTATTACTTTTTACAAAATGTAATTAAATGTGATAAAAATTATATAAATATAAAATGTTTTTTATATTTATATAATATAAAAGCTAAAATATTATTCATAACAAATCATAAACTTACAAAATAAACAAACTGACAAGTCATTCAAAGTAATTTCCTGATCATCCTCTCTTCAACATGGTTTTAATGATTAGAAATACTTCTGGTTGTATTTTTCATCAGGTACCTGATTTTTCAGTGTATCCTGGTACCTCTTAAATCTCCTTTAGTGTGCCAAATTTTTCCTTTTGATTATCATTTTCAACCTGAGAGAAAAAATCAAAGAAGCTAGATAGGATGCATAATTAGGTGTGATGACAGTCAAATTTTTTTGAGTTACCGCACACACTGATTTATTTTTATTTAATTGTGAGTAGATGCAGCATAAATCTTGGTATAAGAAGGCCAATCCGAGTTCTTTCAACAAAATTTGCTGGCCAGTTCTGCATGACAAACCTTCACAAATATTGTGTATTGTTTCACAGAATTTGGTAATATTTGTATCTGTGATTGCAGTTGAAGGGCACCAAAAATCAAAAAAAAACATTCATCTCCAATAAGTGTTCTGCAATTTTTGAATCACCTCAAGTATTTGTAGGTTTGACTCTGACACATAGCTTCAACACCAAAAACTTGTTTCAATGTCTTTGCCAGTGTCTTCCTGAGTTTGAAACAAAATTTAATATAAAATGTTTGCTGTTCCAAATTCACCGTGCTGGCAAACATAAAACACCATTAACTAAATTCATAAAAACACAAACTGTTATCAAATATAGTCATGGTAAGGGTTTGATTTGTTCCTTGATAAAATGAGGGGAGACACTTAGCAGCATAATTCTACACTACACTCTTTTTGAGTAGAACATTTCTATTTTAAGAATTTCTGGGGAGCACTTTTATTCTGTTATTTATTTGAAATAAATTATTTTGTAACAGGGGAAGTTGCCTTATTATCTTACATTATCATAGCCTTATTGTCTATAATTTTAGTAGTTAAAATTCAATTAATTCATTTAAAAACAGTAGATTAAAATAAAGGCACAGAGGACTAATAAAATACAGTTAAAAAAACTTGAAAAATAAAAATGATACTAATATTTCTACAGCATATAGGTAAAAAATTCTGCCAATCAGTCTACAAAAAATTATTTAAACCAACAGATCCTTTGCATGAGTAGAAATTAATAAAAATCATTGAAACAAGTAAACAGTTTTATTCAAGTAAAAAAAAAAACTGTAAAGGCTAAACAATTATAATGGTAAATTTACTCAAACAAATTTAAAGCTAATTTTGTCATAGAATTTAGTTATTTATTTATCAGTATTAAGATGAATAAAATTTAAACATACTTAACAATAGTTACAATTAATTTATTTTCTTACACTTTAAGGTTGTGTTTCTTAGCAGATTTTAATTGCATTCAATTTATTTTTGTATTAATTTCTAGATATTCTGAAATTAAAAAAAAGTAATTATATGCAAAACTGTAATAGCTATAGAAGTAACCAATTAGTTTGATTCAAGTAACAGAACAATAATTTAATTTTTATTTCCTATCTCTCCTGTCAAACATCTTTTTAATGTAAAGTTAGTAATAAAGTAACTAATAAATTTAACTAGAGTTAAATCACAGATCATGGTCACTGTCTGTATGAGTGAAAAATGAAAATGACAGCAGTACTGAATAAACTTATTGCTGATTAAGTTCTTTGTTTCAGTTTGTTTATATATATATGTGTGTGTGTGTGTGTGTACATGCTATAATTATAATGGTAGGATGAATAAGTATATTTATTTAAAAGCTTACAAGGATAATTTTGCTAGCACAAAATGTCAGCAAAATAAAAAATATTTTTGTTCTTTTATAGTTAATAAACAATACTATAAATAAGTATTTATAACACTATTAGTGGTTGATTAAGTTTAAAAAAAAATCAGTTAACTCTGTAATTTCTCTGTACAATATTTCTGAAGAGCAGATGTCAACAAATTTGATGGGATACTGTGCTGCATCTGAAAAATAAATAATTTCAATCTGTTAGTACTATAAAATATTTTCACCATCTTATAACATAATGATAAAATATAACTATAATATTACTATTTTGGCATTAAGATATTAGCAATTAGTACTTCCAAGGTGCTAACCTCTTTAGAAAGGAAAGTAAATAATAAACAGTATTTAATTATTCATAGATACATTTTTCTACCTATGAAAAAAAATGAAATTAATAATATATTTTTGTTCATCATAATTTTTAAGCTAATAGTACTGATGATTATTGTTTTAATGGATGTATGATTTTTGATGTTCCTACTGTAATTACATTAAATAAATGAAAATTATAGTTACAGTTGGATTTCAAGAATAAGAAGTTATCAAATAGTAACCTTAGCCTACAGCATTTTATGTTTGTCACGACAGAAGACAGAGTCCCAGGTAGTTTTACAAGCAGAGTTACCAAATCTACTGCTAGCTATTAGAAAGTGCTTCAAGTTAAGTCAGGCAGATGCAATTCTCATAATGAGGTTTGATAAAAAAAAATATGCAGAATTTTACTTTTTATCAAAAAATCTTGATTTATTCATCAATATTGAATTTGTCACCTTCAACGTACTCCTTTTCGGATATAACACATTTGTGTCAGTGTTTTTTCCAATCTTTGAAGCACCTCTGGAATGCAATTTCCAGTATGGTGTTTAGATCCTTAGCGATTCTGTCTTTAGCTCTTCAATGTTGACAAAACGTCATCTTTCATGGCTCTTTTCAGCTTGGGGAATACAAAGAAGTTACAGGGGCCATATCTGGCAAATACGGAGACTGAGGCATGGTAATGGTGTTGTTTTTGGACAAAGATTCATGAAAAAGCAGTGTGAAGTACAAGCAAGTGCATTATCATGGTAGAATTGCTATAAATTGTTTCACCACAAATCCTGGTATTTTCTTCAGATTGCTTCACGTAAACGGCATAGTACTTCCAGGTAGTAATTCTTATTGACTCTTTGATAGTGATTCAGTGATTGTCCATAATCATTTTCTTCACTTTTTTGACGTTGTCATCAATTGATGTGCTGAGACGTCCAGGGCATTCATCATCTTCAACATCTTCATGGCCTTCTTGGAAACATTTATACCACTTATAACAATTGTTTTATTCAAAGAAGAATCATCAAAGCAATATTCAACATTTCCAAAGTGGTGCTGCATTTCATTCCATTCATAAAGCAAAATTTAATGCAAATTCTTTATTCCATTTTTCCATAGTTTATTTTTTTGTCGGTGTTGTGGAGAAATACTATTTACATACCCCCCCACAAGTAGGGCATGTCGGACTCTCACGGGTTCGGCTAGATGTTATTTAGAGCCTATGTGTGCCTGCACCCTACTGACTAAAACTCCTAGTTCACCATTCCTCCCAACCTGAGGTCACATCAGCAATTAAGCATAGCATGACCACGATGGGTCAAGAGTCCCCGTGCCTCATCACCACCGCCCATCCGCATAAGCATAGATGAACGATGGCTCCACAGAGGGCTGTCCATCACCCCTTTGCTCTCCAGTCTAGTACTTCACCTGGTCTCAGGAATTTTTTATTGCATCATTTCCAGATTTCAGTCTTCTCCAATCCTAAATCTTCCCCAGGATCGCTGATCACTCATAAGAGACAGCTCACCTCAGCAAGCTGTCCCCCTCCCTATGAGAGCTACTTGCCCTTCCCCTATCAGCTAACTCATGATGCACTTCATGCCCGTGATGTTCCACCACTATCATCTCTATTCTTCTGCTGAAGTATTTTTGTCACAAAACTAGATACCACTCCATATTTACTTTTTTCTGATAACATACATTGTATAATATTATCTACATCTAGGTGGCCTGTCACATATTGGCACCGGTCTCAATCTTATACCCTCTCTCACAATCAAAGACTTCATGCTGTGGAGAGCCATACTTCCAACAGTAGGGGCAGTTTGCGTCACTAGCTCTTCTGCGCTCGTTTAAATATGACCGGAATACCTCGTGGCTGGTTAGGAACTGGGTTAATCAGAAATTAAGCTCACCAAATTCTCGAATGACCCAAGGTTCAATCTGCTGAATCAGGCGATACATCCATCTGCCTGTAACACTTCCGTCCCATCTGTTTTGCCACTGGTGAATCATTTCCATGTATGCTGAATATTTGTGTTCACCTCTCATTATTTTTATTCTCATTTCCGCCAACTGTTGCAATGGAGGCAAAACAGAAACCACTAATATCGCTTCAGTTGACACTGATGAGTAGCGGACGCCATCCAAATAGTCGCCCTCCTTTTAAACCCTAAAGGGCACATCTGTTCCTGTCTATCTCGAGGGCTCTCCCCCAGACCGATATACCATATAAAATAATGGAATTAACAACATGGCCTTCCTCCTAGATGCCCTAGGCCCTGTGATACTGCTCAATACCCAACTCAAGTTCTTTGTCACCTGTCCAGCCCGGACACTTGTCTCCCTCGCATGGACCGAGAAGGTTCGTCTATGGTCCAATCAAATGCCCAAATGCTTTGCCGCTGTGACCAATTGGATACTTCCTTCGACAACAATCGGAATATCTGTCAGAACCCTTCTTCCTCCTTCCAGTACCACATATTTCGTCTTCTCATAGTTCAAGGAAAGTCCTTTATTGACCATCCATTCACATATCAACCTTATGGCTTATTTTGCTGCCATGGCCACTTGTTTTTCAATCTTCGCCGACATTACTAACACCAGGTCGTCGGCGAAGGCCAACAGTACGACCCCTTCCAAAAATTCCAATTGAAGGACCCCCATCATACACTAACTTCCAGAAGGTGGGGCCCATAACAGAGCCCTGCGGCACCCCACTTATGGCCCTACATCTTACCTGCGAGTTCTCCAAATAATATGTGAGGTATCTATCCTCTAGAAATCTTTGTATCATCCGTCTCAGATAATCGTCAATCCCTCTCTCCCTGAGGGTACAGAAAATAGCGTCCCAACGCTATTTTCTGTACCCTCAGGGAGCATTTCGAATTGGTTTGTCTGGCATTTCTCCCACCACCACCCCATTCGGTTGCCCTAAAGCATAAGACTGAATGGCCGTGTCACAAACGGCTACTGTGCCTCAAAATGGTTTAGAGACTAATATCCTAATTAGCTCCTACAGCTTACCTAACTGCGTGAGCGGAATAAGCGTAGTGCCATACATCACTCGTTTGCGTGTCCCACCGCTCACTTGCCACATATTACTAAAATGGGTAGGCGCACTCCGTCTACATACTAAAATATATGAGTTGTCAATAAATTAAAATTTTTTCCGTGAAGGACAGCAATTTACTACCACGCTTAGGTCTCTGAATGCCAGCAAGTACCTGTCAAAATATGATAGCGCTTGAAGCTGTATTTGACCAATAGCCAACCATTTCTCAAGGGTAGCTTCCTACAGCAAGCAGTAGGAATCTTATATCCCTTAAACTAATGATGCAACAAAGCAACCACATCAAGGAACTCCCACACGGTCCGATAATGCGGCTCACGCCACATTGACTCGCCGCTTATGAGTGGCCAATTTCTCCATGACCATTAAGTTCCAAGGTGGTCTGGCCCCCAAAGAGCTGGGCAGTCAAAAATCATGTGTTCGTTCAACTGCACCTCCGCGCAGATGCACAGCTCATCAGCTGCCAGGTGGTACCGAAATAAATATTAGTTAAAATTCGCGTGGTTGTAGAGCACATCGGCTCCATTTGCTCTTAAAAACGAACTAGAGGCGTACCATCCCCCAAGTCATGTATAAATCTGTACAAGGACGTATCCTTAGTCGTGTCGTGCCATTCCTGCTGCCATGCTTCCATCGCGAGGCTGTAAAGCATCCTCTGCAGGCGGGAGATGAGCAACTGTCAGAAAATTAAAACCGGTGCATAGCGATAACCGGTCTGCTCCGGCCCGGCTCGAAACCGCATCCCAAATACCTCGGCCTCCCTGCCTCTTCGCAATTTCCACATGGCCACCCGAACTTTCACCATTAAATCGATTGGGAGAGACTTTCCCAACACAGTGGTAGCCTCGTAGGAGGTTGTTTTAAAAACACCAGTGTATACAATTAAGGCTCTGCGCTGGGAACTTCTTAAATTTTGAATAAGTTCTCGATTTCTTTCCAACCTATGCGCTCAAACGGACGCAGCATAAGAGGTCATACTTTCGAAGACACCTCGGTACACCATGTAAAAATGACGGCCCGACAGCCCATAATCCTTCCGAGCAACCCTCTTAAGCTTGTGCATCACAGAAACGGCAAACGGCTGCTTGCCTAATGTGGTTGCTAAACAGCAACTTCTCATAAAAAAAACAAAAAAAAACACCTATATACTTATGAACTCTAACTCGGCTGATTACACAGCCTTTATACTTAATATGGAGGTTACGGCTGTATGATAATTTGTCTGCACCCTTGAGAAGCATAAACTTCATCTTGGGCACAGAAATCTTTACATTTTGAATGTTCATCATCTACAGTATTTCCCCCACTACCTTCTTCAGCAGTATCCTAATAATTTCTATGGGAAGTCCATCCGGCCCCTGGCTTTTATGCAATCGTATCCTTCTTCCGGCCTTGACAAGCTCATGGGGCTTAAAGCACTTAATATCACCGGCTACTATCTCATCTCGGAAGGGGTTCTCGTACTGAGGGAACAATTCCCTAACTTGCTTTTACTTGATCTTCAGTCAGGGCAGGCAGTCTTCTGCCCAGTCTTCCAGTAACTATTCTGAAACCGCTGCTCCACAAGTCTCGGTGTACGTCATTACATAGGTCCTTCCAGCATCTCTGCTTGACCTTTTTAATCGCTGTTTTTAATTCATATTTAATCCCTATATATCTCTGTCTTGCTGCCTCTCTTATTTTCGAGTCGTTTCTTCTACCTGCTCTTTGATACACTCTACGTGCCACCCACACTTTCTTCCTGAGGTTCCCTATCTCCTCATTTCATCATTCCATTTGCTTCTCGGCCTCCGGCTCCCTGCTGTAAAACTTGTATTTACTGTTACCCAGTAGCAATAAATTGCTTTCTACAAGTGCAGCGTGCCTACGTTCACATCGTCGGGGCTGACAACGATCAGTGGCTGTCAGTCAACCTGCGCTGCTGTCGAGTTGGGCTACACAGCCGCATAGTGTGTTGCAGTAGTGCCACTGTCGGCTAAGTAAGGACGTTTCCTTTGTTGCATCGTGTCCCCATTTCATAGGTTCGTGAGGCCAAAGAATTTTTTTAGATCCTCTGACAGGTTCGGGAACCGATTCGCTTCGATCTCGCCGGTGGTCTGCATTAGGAGCTTTAAGCTTTGAACTTCTCGAGCGGGTTGTGAGAGAACGGACGGCGTTGCTCGGGAATGAAATTGTGAACGCTCACCTGGTGTTGTGATAGGTGATAGATCCATTCAGGCTGTTAACGTAGTACCTGGCGTTACAGTCGGTGCTTGTTCTGTTAAGCGCTTATGGAGCAATCCGGAGGAGGTTGCCTGGACTTGGTCGGTTTAGCCAAGGACATGGTGGCCGGCAAACCCTTCAAGGCGAGAAGGTCGCTCGCCAGGTCTCCGCCAAGGCCCCGGTCCTCCGAGAAGGAGGTCTTGGAGGTCTCCACGAGGGTAGTGGAACGTCCTCGTGCATCGGCGGACTGTGCACAAACTCCTGTCGAAGTCTCAGTGTCGTGCTCTGCGGGGAAGACTTTGGTTGGAACCGTGCAGGGAGACCTAGTCTCTGGAGGGGGCAGCCAGTCTGAAAGGCATCTCCTGGTGAAGTCGAAGGTGATGAAAGACAGTGGCGCGGTGATTAGCCCTAAGCCGGAGACCTCTAAGGCGAAGCCTTCCTTAGGGAGGTCTAGCTCTGAAGCTGATGGTTTGGGGAGGATCGAGGAGATGCAATCCGCATGCACTAAATTCTCCTCAAAGAAGGAGTCACGGATTTTGGTGGAGGGTTGGCAGTTAGTCGACCCTATCTATCCGAATGTAGTCGTTTGGTTGCCAAGTTGGCTTTAAGCTGTGAAAGCCTCCAGAACGCCAACCGGGCCCTTGATACAGTTGTGTCAAAGCCCTGGTTAAGTTGACCAGGTGGTGGAGGGAGTCAATGGGTTTCAACCGGTGATGGCTGAAACTCTTGGCGAGCTCGAAAAAAGTATTAACGGGTCGAGGAGAAGGTTAAAAAGCCTTCCACCGCTGCCAGCCCAGGTACCGACTGTCAAAATTAAGATGGCCAATGTCAAGCTGGTTCCCATTAAACCTGGTCCGGGGGCTTCGTCAGTCATTACAGAGCTAACCCTGAAAAAAGTCCTGGATTCGAAGAAAGAAAGTTTACAATTTTCCCGGGTCATGAAAACAAGGGACAATGGCTTCGTGCTGGAGGTAGTAAATAAGCAGCAGGCAAAGCGGCTGCTGGAGGGCGACGTTTTGAAAGAGAACGAGCTGAAGGTTCAGTTGCTGGCCAAGCGGCGGCCACAAATATTGATATATGATTTGCCAAGGGCAACGAGGGCAGAAGAGCCCGAAATCCTGAAGCGAATGCATAACCAAAATCCAGCGTTGGATATGGCTGCCAAGAACTTCCTCAAGGGAACCAGGGTGGTCCGGCAGTTGAAGCGGAAAGAGGCCTCAAAGAGCCACTGGGTGGTTGAGACCTAGCCTAAGATCCGACAGGTGTTGGTGGCCGGTAGTTCCTTGAGTGGACCTCATGCAGGGTCGTTGAACATACAGAAGTACCCCAGTGTTTCAAATGTCAAGGCTTTGGTCACACCTCTCTCTCCTGTAGAGCACAGTCAGAGATGTGTGGTCATTGTACACTTGCAGGGCACAAGGGAGTTAATTGCCCTAATTAGACCGCGTCTGCAAAGTGCGCTCCTTGTGCATTTGTGTAAGGCATTGATGCCGGACAACGGGTCGGGGGCAAACAATGCAGGTCGCACAACATAGCTCGGGCAAAGATTGTTCATAATACGGCGTATGGCGACGCCTGAATTGGGGGAAGCTTTCGAGGACGGTTGTCACCATATTGAACGCTTGTGCCTGGGGCAGTTAAACTTGCACCATTCCCGGGCGGCCACCAATGAAGCCATGAGGATTCTTGAGAAGTACGACCTGTGGTCCTCTTGGTCCAGGAGTCGTACACGGTCGGGGATAGGGTGGTCGGCGGCTTCCACGGGCTTAATGTTTTTAATTTTCGTGGGAATTTTCTTTGGGTGTCTTCTGGATGCCTCAGTTTTCTGACGAGCAATTCACCGTCGTGCAAGTCGCAAGGGATACGCTCGATGTTGTACTGGTGTCGGGATACTTCCAGCTTGGTTGGAGTATCGATGACTTGTTGGCGAAGTTAGGGCAGATTCTGGATGGTCTTCCTGGCATCAGAGTGCTGGTTGCTCTGGAAGCTAACGCCAAGTTTTCCGCCTGGGGTTCACCACTCACTGACCCCAGTGGCGCTCCGGCTGATCTTCAAGTCACTTGACTTAGATAGAGCTGCCGTGAAATCGTATCGATCAATAACGCTTCTTCCAGTGCTCGGAAAAGTGCTCGAGAAACTGATTTCCAGTCGCTTTGATTAGCTCTTCCGGACTCGTGGGTCGATCAGTGTTCGGCAATTTGGTTTAGGCGCGGTGTTGCAACGGCGGATGCGATTAACTTCGTTATGACGAAAGTTAGGACTAGTCGGTATAGAATGATACTCGGTATCAGTCTAGACATAAAGGGAGCGTTCGACAATGCCTGGTGGCCGTCCATCCTGGATGGTCTGATGTGTATTGGATGTCCGCGGGACATATATAAGCTGATCGTTGACTACTTTCGGAGTAGAGAAGTTCGGCTAACTACCGGAGGTGAGATGCTGGCGCAAGAGCCAACGAAGCGCTGTCCGCAGGGGTCTGTCCTCGGTCCAATATTTTGGAATATCATCATCAACAAGTTGTTAAATTCAGATCGGTGAGGGATGCACGAGCATTACTAATGCGGATGATATATTGGTGCTTGTGGAAGGCGATACGAGAGCCGAAATAGAGGCCAGGGCATGTACTACCCTAGACGTAATCTCTAACTGGGGCTACGAGGCTAAATTCCAGTTTTCACCGGAGAAAAGTAAAATTATTAGCCTGAAGAAAACAAGATCCCTTTCGGTGCGCCGGAATGTTAGGATAGACGGAGTTCTGTTACTCTATGCCGAGAAGATAAAGCGCCTAGGTGTCTGGATTGGGGTGGAATGTAGTTTCTCCCTTAATGTAGACTACCTATGTGACAACGCGCTCGGTTCCTTGGTTAAATTGAAAAGTGTGTGCAATAGGGAGTGGAGCCTGGGCGTCCTTGCGTGCTGGGTGATATATCGCACAGTATTCGAGGCGATACTGACCTACGCGTCACACAGCTGGAGTGACCTAGCAAAGAAACGGGGTTTTCGAGAGAAATTATTACAAACTCAGCGCCTTGCTCTCATTACCGTTTGCAAGTCATATAAGATGAGTTCGGCGGCAGCATTGCCAGTTCTTTCGGGGGTAATCCCAACAGATTTACTCGTGGTTGAACGTGCGGAAATTTATAGGCGGGTTAAAAACGGTGAGGATAAGCGCTCAGTTCGGAAAAAAGAGCGAGAGCTAACGTTACAAAATTAGCAGGCTCGATGAGACACCGCGACCACCGGTCGGGTAACTTACGATTTTTTCCCTCATGTGGCAGAGCGGATGAAGTTAAAGTGGCAGGATTGGGATCATTATACCTCCCAATTCCTGACCGGCCACGGTAACTTTAATAAGACATTGTTCGACCTCGGTCTCAAAGAGAGCCCACTCTGCGATGAGTGCGGGATTGATGAATCGAGTTCCCACGTACTGTTTGACTGTGCGAGGCACGAGGTGATTCGGGATATTTCGCTTGGTAGATATCGTGATATAAGAGTAACTTTTGGACAGCCCGTGAAATGGTGGGCAGTAAGGCAGCGTGTAGGATCTTCACCGAGTTCGTACACGAATTGGGTGTTCTGCGCGGTTGAGGGGCAACCCTGGTCTGTCTTATCTTAGGTTAAGTCTAGTTTGTAGTTAGATTTAAGTCTTAGTTTTAGTGTTAGCACGATCGCTAAGGCACGCAGGTGACAGGACTGCTCGAAGTGATCAACAGGTAGGGTTGCCAACGCTAAAAGAGGATTCTGGCTTTGGACGCTGAGGTGGTATAAACGTCCACGCGGCACACGAACAAATACACTAGCGAACATACACAACATCGGATTAGTTTGCTAGTCCGAAGACATATCCGTGTGGCTGAAAACACACTCTTCCACAAGCCGAACCACGACAAAAAAAATTACATACAATATACGCCTAAAATACTCTTAAAAACGGCTTGGTTACACTTACACAAATTTTTCTTTCTTACTTTTTACTTTCTGTTTCCTTCCTATCTGGGATCGAAGCTATACGCGCTCGTTCTTGAACGGGCTTGGCTAGTTAGGAGCCCCTGTGGAAGTTTTTCCAAGTTTTTGGTCATGCGGAGAGGTACCTCCACGTGGTCTCCGCTGGGCAACAGCGTCTCCCTTCTTAGAGTAAATGTAGGGTTCTGTCCTTGATTTGTTGAGTTCGGCTAGCTATCTTTCTTAGCTAATGAATGAAGTAAATGTAACTTCATTCGTTTTTTGCGGCGAGGTATTAAAACTCGCATCTTTTTTTGAGACGACGGCTAAACTTTGATGAAGCATGACCAACGAATTTCCAGTGGCGAATTTCCAACGCGGGAGATGAGTCTCGTACTCAGGTACCCGGGGATCGTGGGTGCGCACCGGATCGTAGACTATGACTCCAGAGGCGCTGGTCTTACACAGTCCGTTGAAGCCAGGAACCTCTACTTGCTTAACGATACAGAACAACCGTCGACTTTCTCTTCCGAACTGGGAGAATACATCGACGTCACCTTTGTGACGGACGATCTGCTTAGGTGTACAAGTAGTTGGACTGTCTGGCCCGAGGCCAGTGTTAGTGATCATAGGCTTATAAGCTATGAGATCGCTTACGGTGGCGGTCCAAGAGCTTCAGATTCGGGACGCTATAAGCTAAGGGGCCTGGTTCAGGGCCGACTGCGGCACGAGTGTGCGGCTGCCTTACAGGGATTGGAATGGAGCATGGAGCACAGGAAGAAGGTGGAACTGATGGCTGAGCAATTCGGCCGGGCCATCAAGACTGGCTCTGATAGGGTCCTACGGCGGCCTCGGCCAATGGACGGACCCTTAGGTAGTGGCCAGTCCGCTGATCGGAGAGTGCCTGCAGCCGTCTGTTAAACGCAGGCAGAAACCTGAGAAGTGTTGGTCCTCTGACCTTAGCGGGCTGCGCACAAGAGTTAGGTCCACTAGGAAAAGATGCCAGTGTCGCCCCCTAACGTGTATTATTGTTGATGACGTGCGCGCTGAGGGTCTGCGGATCTACCGGCGCGCCCATAATGAGTATGTTTATGCCATTAAGGAAGCCAAACTCAAGTTTTGACAAGACTCCATGCGCGAGTTGCAACGTAACCCCTGGCAGCTCGCGAAGTCATGTTACCGGCCAAAGCCATTACACGTGCTGTCCAGTGTTCGATGTGGGTTTAGTGGACGTAATCATACTTTAACATCTTTGGCGACTTACCACGCGTTCCTGGATATTATATTTCCAGATGCTCCGGAGGGTAAAGCAGAAGTCGGCGTTAGGGCGGGTGAGACACCATTCCCTGGCGTACGGACTGTAGAACCCATAGATATAGACCGAGTGGTTTCTCGAATGGCACTGAGAAAGGTACCGGGGATTGACCAACTTGACCCGGATATTTACTATCATCTGCTGCCTGTGATAAGAGAGCCGCTTAGAAGACTGTTCTCGGGGTGCCTAAGCTGGGGTTGCTTTCCAACTTGTTGGAAGGTGGCTTTGGTGAGGGTGCTCTTAAAATCAGGAAGTGATCCGAGTGAGGTCAGCAGTTATCAGCCTCTTGCCGGTAATCGGCAAGTTGCTTGAAAGGCTGGTTGTGGGAAGGTTCTAGGGAGACATTGATATAAACTCACTTCTAAATCGAGGCCAGTATGGTTTCATGAAAGGGATTGGTACCAAGGATTGCATCTTAAATGCTTTTGCCGAGATGGAAGGCGTCGACTGTATATATGTTTTGGCAATTTTTATTGACATAGAGGCAGCATTTCCTTCCTTGTGTTGGAGTTCTGTCCTCTACGAGATGGAACGCCGCAATGTTTACGTAGTCCTGCAGGCCATAGTACGTGACGTTTGATCGCACGGCTCTGTTTAAGGATGCGCACCTAGTTGTGGAAACGTCTGTCATCAGGGCAAGCCCACAGGGCTCCGTTCTCGATCCCTTGCTATGGAACCTGGTATTCGACGGTTATTTGGGACGAAATACCCGGAAGGGGTCACAACCCAGGCTTTCGCCGATGACTGTCTTCTGTTAGTTCGTAGCAACTCACGACCGCAGCCAGAATATCGAGCGCAGGCAGCTTTGTCAACCGTAGAGGGCTTGATGGACATTCAAAATTTAAAGATTTTTGTGCCCAAGACGAATTTTATGCTTTTCAAGGGTGCAGACAAATTATCATTCAGTCGTAACTCTCGTATTAAGTATAAAGGCTGATTAATCAGCAGAGTTCGAGTTCATAAGTATCTAGGTGTTTTGTTTGATGAAAAGTTGCTGTTTAGCAACCACATTAGGCAAGTAGCGGCGGACGCCGTCTCTGTGATGCACAAGCTTAGGAGAATTGCTAGAAAGGATTACGGGCTGTCGGGCCGTCATTTGTACACGGTGTACCTAGGTGTCTTCGAAAGTATGATCTACGCGGCGTCCGTTTCGGCTCATAGGTTTGATAGAAATCGAGCACTTATTCAAAATTTAAGGAGTGTCCAGCACAGAGCCTTAATTGTACGCACTGATGTTTTTAAAACAACTTCCTACCAGAATAACACCGTTTTGGGAAAGGCTCTCCCAATCGATTTAGTGGTGAAAGATCGGGCGGCCATGTGGAAATTGCGAAGAGGCAGGGGGCCGAGGTTTTCAGGATGCCGACTCTGTATTGGAGAGGAACGGTGATTTCAATGCACCAGTTCTAAATTTGGCATAGGCAACATGGGCAAACAGTTGCCCATGTCCCGCCTGCGGAGGAGGCTTTACAGCTTCGCGATGGAAGAATGGCAGCAAAAATGGCACGTCACAACTAAGGGAAGATCCTTGTATAAGTTTGTACAGGATTTGGGGGAATGGTATTCCTCTCCTTCGTTTTTAAGGACAGCGAGAGCCTGAGTGCTCTCCAACCATGTAAATTTAAACTAATAATTGTTTCGCCGCGTAGCAGCTGATGAGCAGTGCGTCTGTGGGGAGGTCCAGTCGAACGAACACATGATGTTCGACTGCCCAGCTCTTTGGGGAGCAAGAACTCAGGCCACCTTGGAACTTAGTGGTCATGAGGAAATTGACCACTCATAAGCGGCGAGTCAATGTGGCGTGAGCCACATTGTCGGACCATGTGGGCGTTCTTTGATGTGGCTGCTTTGTTCAACTAACATCAGTAGTTTGCCTAAGGAAAAAGGTTCCTACCGCGCTGCTGTAGGAAGCTAACCAAGAGAAATGGCTGGCTATCAGCCAGATTAAGGCTCCAAGCGCTTTAATTGTGGACAGGTACTTGCTGGTATTCAGTGTTCTAGGCGTGGCACCGAATTGCTGTCTTTGACGATGTAAATTTATATATTGATAGTCATATATGTTTAAGTAGTTGACGGGGGGGGCGTCTACCCATTTTAGTGGTATATGACAAGTGGGTGGTGGGACACGTAAGCGAGTGATGTATGATACCACGCTTATTCCGCTCACGCTTTTAGGTTAGCTCTAGGAGCTGGTTAGGACACTGGTCGCTAAACTGTTTCCAGGCTCAGTAGCCGTTTGTGACATAGACATTGGGTCTTATACTTTAGAGCAACCAAATGGGGTGGTGGCGGGAGAAATGCCATGCAAACCAATCTCCTCATTCCACCAATATGCGTGCTTAGAATTGTGTCGATTAAACAAAATACCGGACTTCTCGCATTCTTCATGTTTTATGTCCAGTATTTCCTCCGGAATTACCATCTCAGTCATTCTAGGTCTTTTTCTCTCACTGAAACGAACAGAGTCACTTCGGGAGACCACTTCCTAAATTGGGGCGCTCGGCTGTCTACTTTCAAAGACCACAAACAAATGATCAAACAATGAATCTTCTTCCAGCATTGGCCAACCGAAATATCCTCCAACATGATCTTCTGAGACGAATGTTAGGTCGACCGCAGATCGAGTTTCCTTTCCGGAACGTGTCTCACCTTCTCTATTTATGTAGGTCAAACCTAACATACTGACCCCGTCTCTTAAGCGCTATCCTCTAATGCTATCAACATTTCCTGCAAAATCTGGGCATTTTGCATTAAAATCCGCTACTATTAATAAATTTCTCCGCTTATGTCTAATAATCTCTTCACAAAGTCCATCCAGGAAACTTATAAAATTCTTCCACTCCAGTATTAGGGGATCTATAACACTAGAATATAGTCAATCGACTCAAATCAGTCCAAACATATCTATTATCGATTCTGATTGCCACCGTTTGAATTCCTGCAGACGGAAAACCAATCACCGTTCCCTGGGAGTTGTATAGCATAACAAGTAGTATACTGTTATTATATTAAAAGTTATTTATTTACTGCATTTGTATATATATTTTACAGTAGATATGAATTCTCAAATTTCTTTTTTTATGATAATGAAGAGTATTGTTAAATTAAAAACATGTTAACAATCATAAGGTGTAAATACAGTTTGTTAATATGAAATAATAATTCTTTTTATTTAAAAAAAAAAACATTTTTTTTTACAGAAAAATCAAGCTAGTAATGTTGTTCAAGTAAAATCAAATAATTATTTTATTTTAAGAAACAGTACTTTAATTTTATTATAAAATAATAAATAAAGAACACATGCTTAAAACAAGAATTACCCTGGCCATTTATTTATAGTTGAACAGATAAAAACACTTCTTGTTTACCCAACAATATTTATTTTTTCATATATCTTTGTTTTAAAGATTTAATAAAAATAATTCAATTTCAAGTTGTTTTTAGAACCTACATTCAGCCAGTGTTAAATTTATATGACTACATTGAGCAGTCACATAATTTAAACAAATATTATTGTTTAGTATAATCTTGTAAACCTTCACTGATAAAATATTATCCTAGTAATTTTTCAAAAGTTTGATACATTTCTTTTAGTCTACCATTATTTGTTTTAAAGCATCCTTAAATAATTTCCTGCCATTATCCAGTTTAAAAATATTATTTTTCTCTGCTACCTCTTCCTTTACTTGAGTCCAAATTAGGGATTATAAGATTATATCTGCAGAGGTCGGAAGGTAGCCCGACTACTTCAAATCCCATGTGTTGTTATTTTAGCCATTTCTTATATTTGATAATTCAGCTGGTGCTATTTGACTACTGCCAGGAGCTCTGAGACTGTATGATAAGGATCATGCTATATTTTATGTTCATTTAATCAGACTATAATTTCTTGATGTTTTCCTTGTCAGAATCTTATCCAGGAGCACAGAATAGTAACTTACATTTCCATAACAATTACACAGCCTTCTTCAAAACTGTGCTCTTACACAAACTTCTTCCAAACAGCAGATTTATAAACATCTTTCTAAACTTCATTTATTCTCCTGATGGTAATCTTCTTTGCACTTTAATTGAAAGGTTAATTTGGTTGGCATTCCGTACAAATCCATGCTTAGAAGATCCATCAAGGCAGATAATTAATTGAGTTCCTTTATTGATTGGAAGCTGAAGACCATCACTGCTTGTACTATTCTGCCACATATAATTTCTGGAATGATTTTAATTCACGTAAGTTTTGTCCAGCTAAATCATGGGTTGAGGATATTTTTATTAAATGTTATGAGTGGAATATATTTTTGAAGTGTAAAGAGTAAAGTAAAATTGCAAATCATATAAAGAATTACATTTAACGCAATTTGAACATCAAGAGAGGAGAAACTGATCAAATGGTGGGGTGGGTACGGTGAGGATGAGGTAAAGATAAAGCAATCTCCCGTTTGTCTGTATTTATCATCCTTATCATAAAATAAAATTTTGTCCTTCAACAAAATTATTAAAGTGCAGCTGGTAGGGGAGGGGGGCTCTGAATAGTAATTATCCTGTATTAAAGAGTCCCTGACTGCATTTAAAAATTTTTGTTGGACAAAATTTTCTTGTCTATGTAAGACTTGGTGAGAACTTAACCCTTTGCATTTAAAAGGCCACCACCATTCCCGAACAACTTGTAATATGTTCCATGTGCATAGTTCTCTCAGGTTGTATGGCCACTGTGAGTGGCTGCTTGCTTGTCTGCCGCTGCTCGGCTGCCATATCAACCACCAGCTGTCAATAACTTGGAATTATTTTCTCGACTATTATCTGAAATAAAGAGCATTTACAGAAGAAGAAACACGATAGTTTTTTAAACATGCTCTTTTTTATTTACAATCTTAAAATAAATAAACATAGTATTGCGTAATTTATTAGGCCTCACAAAAACATTATGTTAATATTATATGAATAAAGGTAAATACAAAAACAGAAGTTGAATAATAATAATAGTTTTGATTTATTGACAGGGTAAAATACAGATAATGAGTTTAGAATTGCTTTATGTTATGAGGCCGAAGAGAAAAAATTATATTTCATGAAGAACAATTTGAATAATAAACAGAATATTATAAAAATGAATAAAAAACAGAAAATTTATAAAACAAGTGTTTGTTTAGTGTTTTATTCCTTGAGTCTTTTGAGTGTGTGGTACTGTTTGAAGCGCTGTCCAATACACAATCCAGGTTGTGCAGTGCACATTTTTTCACATATATCTGGTACGTTTCCTTGCCCCACTAGCACTTCTGTTACTGCATACAAAACAATCCTTTGTTTTAACAGGTTCTAGTGATGAAAGGATGTGAAAAGCAGTGTAAAACGATATTTATATTGAAATAGCATACAAATGTCACAGCCACTCACATTGGCCGTGCAAATGTTCATGGGATTTTGTTCGGGCCACTCCTAGTGGCCATACAAGCAGGGAGGTATGTGACTGTGAAAAAATCCAAGCTGGTAGAGAAAATTCCGGGGCCACTCACAGTGGCCATACAACTCCTGAGACACTTTGTTAAAGGGACTAAACGAGCGCAAAGGGTTAATCATTAAACAACCTTAAACATGCCTGCTATTTCTACAACATGAAAAATATATTTAAACAAATTAAAATTGTCTGAAAGTTGATCGGTCACTCATTATTTTATTTAATTAAATACTGCATAACGACGTTTATTCCTTAATTTCCATAGCTTGTCTTTTTTTTTTTTAGTTCAATTTATTGTCGTTTTTTTAATTCAATTTTTATTTACTTTTCTTATTTTTTGGCAGTAGTGTTTTTTTAATTTTTATAATTCAGTTTTTATTATAGTCTTTACTAAGTATTGTCTAACATAAAGTAATGGAAAACTACAGCTGTATTTTTTTTTAGACAAAAAAAAAAACAGCACATTCCTTTTTTAAAATAAATATGATGGCATCTTCTTGGTAAAGTATTCTGAAAGAAAAATTAGTCTCCTAACTGCATCTCCAAGTGAGGACTCCTCAAGAGGAGAAAGAGATTATAAAGGTATTCAGGAAGTATAAAAAAAGTGTTCTTTGAGCTATAGTGTAAGAAGTGCTAAAAATTTAAAGTAAGAGTGTTAGGCTAAATAATTTAAAGTCTATCACTTTTAGGTATATCTACTTTGTGAAAGTAGATAGGTTAGAGCTAGATATGATACGAATTAATGAGGTAAGGTAGAAAAATAAACAAAACCTTTGGTTAAGGAATTATAGTATAATCCTCTTTAGATTAATCTTAGAAGGGAGAATAAAGCCATCTTTCATAGATGTGCAGATGGAGTTTGGTAATGTAGAATGGAACAAAATGTTCAACATTTTATGGAAAATCAGACTGAAATGCAAATAAAGGTTTATATAAAATCTGTATTAAAATCTGGTAGCAGATATAAGAACAGGCAATGAAGAAAAGCAAGATCTGATTCAGAAAAGAATGAAACAAGGATGGTTATACAGAAGAAGTAATTCAAGAACTAAAAGGCAAAATTTGAGAACAGAATAATAATCCAAGGGTGAAAATTAGAGTTAAGATTCGCTGATGACATTGTTCTTTTTTATTGAAAAAAAGAAATATTGAATGGTATAGATTTATCGGTGGAAGAGAATTTTACTTTGAAAATAATGAGAAAAAAATAAATTTAATGAAATGTAATAGAAATGAGAATAATGAGGGATTAATATAACATATCAGAAGTTACAGGATTCTGCTATTTAGTGAGTACAATTAAAAGGAGGGATGAAGTAATGAAGATGTCAAAAGCAGACTGATGAAAGCAAAGAGAACTCTCCTGCAGAAATGGAGAAGTCTGCTACTCAAATATAGATTTAAGAATTATAGAGCAGTCTTTAAAATTTTTACATCGGATGTAGCACTAAATAATAATGAAACAAAGACAGCAGGAAAAGAACACAGGCCTTTGAAATGTGATGATACAGGAGGAGGGTGAAAATCAGAGGAGTTGTGAAGTATCAAATGAAGAGGTCTCAAGATGAACATTAAAAGTGAGAAAGTTGTGACAAAATCTTCCAAAGAGACGAGCTACTTTTGATGCAGATGTACGTGTATATCAACCAAAAGTAAAACCTAGCTTTCCACCAGCAGTACAGAATCTAACAATGTTTTTCACTTCATCTTATTGTTTCTCAAAATTTTACGTTAAAAGCGCTTTGGATGGTTTCTCTCATCGTCAGTTAATCAAAATTTAAAAAAAATTACACACTAAATTATCACTTATTGTAAAATATGTAGTCAAAAATTAAAATAAAATAAAAACATAGTTTGTAGCCAGCCAGCCACACATACAGTACTGTACTAATATTAAATGAATTTTATTTAATAATTTATACAAATATGCTGTTATCTATGGCGGTTTTGATAAGAAAATCACTATCAAACTCTGTCTGCATATTAATCAAGTTGAATTTTTCTCTATATTTGTATATATAATATTTTTCCAAAATGTCTAATTTGTTATTGTTATTATCACATTTTTTTGTAATTTCAATTATTTTTAAATTTGTACCTAAGTCGGTGATGGAATGTTTGTTAACTATTAAACGGTCAGCAAGATTAGAGAAACCTAACTATTGTTTTTATAAAATCTACTGTTCTGCAAATCTTGCCCTCAATTATCTATTAGTTTTCCAAAAATAATTTTTATTACAATCATTACATGTTATTTTATAGACACCACACAAATCATTAGATCATTACTATAATTATGGAGCTTCAAATGTTTTATTATATGATTGTATGGTTTATGTGCTGGTTTATATATTTCATAATAAAATTTTAAATAATATTATTAGTAAAGGAATATTTTATATAAATATTTTCATCAATACTTTTATTATTTACACGTTTCAACATTGTTGCATTACTTGTTTTTGTTTTTGTCTTCAGTCATTTGACTGGTTTGATGCAGCTCTCCAAGATTCCCTATTTAGTGCTAGTCGTTTCATTTCAGTATACCCTCTACATCCTACATCCCTAACAATTTGTTTTACATATTCCAAACGTGGCCTACCTACACAATTTTTCCCTTCTACCTGTCCTTCCAAAATTAAAGCGACTATTCCAGGGTGCCTTAGTATGTGGCCTATAAGTCTGTCTCTTCTTTTAACTATATTTTTCCAAATGCTTCTTTCTTCATCTATTTGCTGCAATACCTCCTCATTTGTCACTTTATCCACCCATCTGATTTTTAACATTCTCCTATAGCACCACATTTCAAAAGCTTCTAATCTTTTCTTCTCAGATACTCCGATTGTCCAAGTTTCACTTCCATATAAAGCGACACTCCAAACATACACTTTCAAAAATCTTTTCCTGACATTTAAATTAATTTTTGATGTAAACAACTTATATTTCTTACTGAAGGCTCGTTTAGCTTGTGCTATTCGGCATTTTATATCGCTCGTGCTTCGTCCATCTTTAGTAATTCTACTTCCCAAATAACAAAATTCTTCTACCTCCATAATCTTTTCTCCTCCTATTTTCACATTCAGTGGTCCATCTTCGTTATTTCTACTACATTTCATTACTTTTATTTTGTTCTTGTTTATTTTCATGCGATAGTTCTTGCGTAGGACTTCATCTATGCCGTTCATTGTTTCTTCTAAATCCTTTTTATTCTCGGCTAGAATTACTATATCATCAGCAAATCGTAGCATCTTTATCTTTTCACCTTGTACTGTTACTCCGAATCTAAATTGTTCTTTAACATCATTAACTGCTAGTTCCATGTAAAGATTAAAAAGTAACGGAGATAGAGAACATCCTTGTCGGACTCCCTTTCTTATTATGGCTTCTTTCTTATGTTCTTCAATTGCTACTGTTGCTGTTTGGTTCCTGTACATGTTAGCAATTGTTCTTCTATCTCTGTATTTGAACCCTAATTTTTTTAAAATGCTGAACATTTTATTCCAGTCTACGTTATCGAATGCCTTTTCTAGGTCTATAAACGCCAAGTATGTTGGTTTGTTTTTCTTTAATCTTCCTTCTACTATTAATCTGAGGCCTAAAATTGCTTCCCTTGTCCCTATACTTTTCCTGAAACCAAATTGGTGTTCTCCTAACACTTCCTCCACTCTCCTCTCAATTCTTCTATATAGAATTCTAGTTAAGATTTTTGATGCATGACTAGTTAAACTAATTGTTCTGTATTCTTCACATTTATCTGCCCCTGATTTCTTTGGTATCATTACTATAACACTTTTTTTGAAGTCTGACGGAAATTCCCCTTTTTCATAAATATTACACACCAGTTTGTATAATCTATCAATCGCCTCCTCCCCTGCACTGCGCAGTAATTCTACAGGTATTCCGTCTATTCCAGGAGCCTTTCTGCCATTTAAATCTTTTAATGCTCTCTTAAATTCAGATCTCAGTATTGTTTCTCCCATTTCATCCTCCTCAACTTCCTCTTCTTCCTCTATAAAACCATTTTCTAATTCATTTCCTCCGTATAACTCTTCAATATATTCCACCCATCTATCGACTTTACCTTTCGTATTATATATAGGTGTACCATCTTTGTTTAACACATTATTAGATTTTAATTTATGTACCCCAAAATTTTCCTTAACTTTCCTGTATGCTCCGTCTATTTTACCAATGTTCATTTCTCTTTCCACTTCTGAACACTTTTCTTTAATCCACTCTTCTTTCGCCAGTTTGCACTTCCTGTTTATAGCATTTCTTAATTGCCGATAGTTCCTTTTACTTTCTTCATCACTAGCATTCTTATATTTTCTACGTTCATTCATCAGCTGCAATATATCATCTGAAACCCAAGGTTTTCTACCAGTTCTCTTTATTCCGCCTAAGTTTGCTTCTGCTGATTTAAGAATTTCCTTTTTAACATTCTCCCATTCTTCTTCTACATTTTCTACCTTATCTTTTTTACTCAGACCTCTTGCGATGTCCTCCTCAAAAATCTTCTTTACCTCCTCTTCCTCAAGCTTCTCTAAATTCCACCGATTCATCTGACACCTTTCTTCAGGTTTTTAAACCCCAATCTACATTTCATTATCACCAAATTATGGTCGCTATCAATGTCTGCTCCAGGGTAAGTTTTGCAGTCCACGAGTTGATTTCTAAATCTTTGCTTAACCATGATATAATCTATCTGATACCTTGCAGTATCGCCTGGCTTTTTCAAAGTGTATATTCTTCTATTATGATTTTTAAATTGGGTGTTGGCAATTACTAAATTATACTTCGTGCAAAACTCTATAAGTCGGTCCCCTCTTTCATTCCTTTTGCCCAGCCCGTATTCACCCACTATATTTCCTTCCTTGCCTTTTCCAATGCTTGCATTCCAATCTCCAACCAACTATTATTAAATTTTCATCTCCTTTTACGTGTTTAATTGCTTCATCAATCTCTTTGTATACACATTCTACCTCATCATCATCATGGGCGCTTGTAGGCATATAGACGTTAACAATCGTTGTCGGTTTAGGTTTTGAATTTATCCTTATTACAATGACTCTATCGCTATGCGGCTTGAAATACTCCACTCTCCTCCCTATTTTCTTGTTCATCACGAAACCTACTCCTGCCTGCCCATTATTTGACGCTGAGTTAATTACTCTAAAATCACCTGACCAAAAGTCGCCTTCCTCTTCCCACCGAACCTCACTAATTCCTACTATATCCACGTTTACCCTATCCATTTCCCTTTTTAAATTCTCTAGCCTACCAACCTTTTTTAAGCTTCTAACATTCCACGCTCCGACTCGTAGAATGTTATTTTTTACTTTTCTGGTGACCCCTTCCTTAGTAGTCCCCACCCGGAGATCCGAACGGGGGACTATTTTACCTCCGGAATATTTTACCAAGGAAGGCGCCTCCATTATTGCTTTTGAAAATGCAGAGCCACATTTTCTTGGAAAAAAAAACAGCTGTAGTTTTCCATTGCTTTCAGCTGCGCAGTACTCAGAGGACTGAGTGATGTTGATATGGCCGTTTAAGTCATTGTGACTTACGCCCCTAACAACTACTGAAAGAGCTGCTGCCCTCTTTCAGGAATCATTCCTTAGTCTGGCTCTCAACAGATACCTCTCCGATATGGTTGCACCTTCGGTCCAGCTACTCTGTATCCCTGAGCACTCAAGCTCCCTCACCAACGGCAAGGTCTCATGATTCATAGAGGAGGGTTGCATTACTAGATTTCAGTTTTTATTTTTTATAAATATTATCAATTAATGAGGTGCTATATCCATTTTTTACTGCAATACTTTTTATAATATTTATTTCTGTATTTAATTTTTCGTTATTCTGTGTGTAATGTATCGCTCTATTCAGCATGTTTGTAAACATATTAATTTTGTGTGCCCAAGGCTGATTCGATCTTCTGTTAGCAGTTATTTTACTTGCTGTTGGTTTTTTATGGACATTATAATTTTATTACTTTTATAAATTTCTATGTTAACATCTAAAAAACTTATTTTTCTGCATTTATCTGTTTCAAAACGTAAATTTTAAACTAATATGATATGAATTAAGTATTTTTCAAAATTATAACAGGCTCATAGATTATTATTATAACAGGCTCATAGATTTCATTATTCATCATTTATAACAGGCTCATAGATTACAAAATATCATCAACGTAACGAACCCGTAATTGAACTTTGTGTATGTGGGTAATTCCATAAACTATTTTATTTTCTAATTCTTGTAAATAAATTTCAGACATAACAGCCGATAAATGAAATCCCATCGGTAAAGTATTCTCTTGTGTATAAAATACATGATTATATTCTAAATAAATGTGTTGACATATATTCCTAATGATGCTTATAATATTATCAATAAATTTTGGATCCTCATTATTATTTTTCAGTTTATTTTTTATTATACAAATAGTTTGATCTATATATTAGGTAAATGTTGGTTACGTCATAACTTATCATTTTAGTATTTTCATTTATTGTTAAATTATTTAATTTGTTAACTAAATCATACCCATTTTTTACATTATACTTATTTCATAAATTGATTTTATATCTGAGTATTTTATCAATTATTTTAGTAATAAAATAATAAGGTGTGGATTTGAAATTAATTAATGGACATATTGGGTTACCTTGCTTATGTATTTTAGAAAGACCAGTAAGTTTGGGGACAGATGGTTTAAATGGATATAATCTAGTGTGAACCTCATGTTATTATTGTAATTAAGAATTGCTTTATAGCTTGTTAATAAACTTTTTGTAATCTTTATAAATTTATTAGTTGGGTCTTTTATTTGTGTAAAATTATTTTCAGCTATATATTTTTCCATTAAATTATATTTGTCAATTAACATAATAACTGGCATGTTTGTTTTATCTGATTTAAGTACAATGTCAAAAGAGGCGTCGAAATGTGTTTTGTTTTTGTAGTTGTTAATGTACTTTGCTAGGTTAGGAATTTATGATTGTATTATGTGTCTTTGCTCATGTTGTTGTTGGATTATGCTGCCGGATATACCGATGGACATTGAGTGGGGGGATATTGTGTGCGGTGCTCTACCGCTGATGGCGAGGGAGACATGGCGCAACAAGTAATGAGGGGTCATGGGAATGCGTGTGGGATCGAGGACAGGTACAAGTCCATCTTGCTTGATTTAAGTACAATACATTTATTTTCTTCTAAATTATCTTTTAAATTAAATATTGCTTTTTTGTTGAAAGCAATATTTATATAGTATTTATATACTAGGGGTGGTCCATTTAAACTGGGACAGCTTAAAATTGCTTTGTGTATCTCAAAAACTACACATTTTAGGAAAAAATCTTCCCTATTAAAGTTTTTCCATTTTAAAGGGGAAATGCGTTCACTATCTATTCTATCCTTGATAAGGTCATTTCAAAGTCAACTTAATTATTTTAAATAGGGACCTATATTTTTTATTGCAGAATAGAATTCTTTGCAAAACAAAATTAAAATTTCATTTAGACTTTTTCCCCCATCTTCAAAAATGCTGTAGACCTACAAATTAGTGTTTTTAGTTTCATTAGATCTACCCACCGGCTTGGTCTAGTGGTGAACGCATCTTCCCAAATCAGCTGATTTGGTAGTCGAGAGTTCCAGCGTTCAAGTCCTAGTAAAGTCAGTTATTTTTACACAGATTTGAATACTAGATTGTGGATACCGGTGTTCTTTGGTGGTTGGGTTTCAATTAACCATACATCTCAGGAGTGGGAATGTACAAGACTACAGGCTTTGTTTACACTCAATACATATTATCCTCATTCATCCTCTGAAGTATTATCTGAAAGGTAATTACCGGAGGCTAAACAGGAAAAAAAAGAAAAGAAAGTTTCATTAGATCTGGTCCAGCTGATGAGTTACTTCCAGCTGATGTTAAATACAAAAAAATTAAATTTTAAATAAAAAGGAATCAATTAAAGGATTAACCTAAATAAAATCCATTTACATTTTAATAAATTTTTTTAATCAAATAGTACATACCAGTATGGTATATAGCCTACATGTGTTACACGCTTTGGTCAGTTAAATTATGTCAAATCTATGAGAATATTTGTTTTAATGAATTACTGATATTTAAAAATTTGTTTAATACTTTTTATTTAAAGTAATTATAAAAACTTTCTCTACTTAAGTGCATTTGTTGCTGTAATTTACGTAGATAAGTTTTACTATGGTACAAATCTAAAAATAATTTAAATTACAAAAGAATGTGATAATAACAATAAAAAATTAGACATTTTGGAAAAATAATATACGTACAAATATAGACAAAAGTTCAACTTGATTAATATGCAGACAGAATTTGATAATGATTTTCTTGTCAAAACTGCCATAGATAGCTGCACATTTGTATAAATTATTTAAATAAAATTCATATAATATTAGTGCAGTATTGTATGTGTGGCTAGCCACAGGTTGTTTTTATTTTATATTAATTTTTGACTACATATTTTACAAAACACAATAATTTTTAGTGTGTAATTTTTTAAAAAATTTTAATTAACTGACGATGAGGGAAACCTCCAAAGTGCTTTTACCATAAAATTTGGAGAAATAATAAGATAAGGTAAGAAGCATCTGGTGGAAAGCTAGATTTTACTTTTGTCCTTGATTAATTAGTACAGAGGAAGATATGAACAAATACAATAAAAAAAATAATTAATTTTAATAAATTAATACGTATATATATATATATATATATATATATATATATATACACACACTGCAGTTTGAGGTTTTATAAAATAAAAACTGATAAAAGTGGTTCAGTAAGTTATACATTAAGACATCTAGGTTTAGTTAAATAGCTAATAGAGGGATATGCAGAAGATAAAAGGTGTAAAAGAAGGCAAAGATGAGAATTTATAAATCAGATAACTGAGGATATAGGATGTAACAGTTATGTTGTTAAAAGATTAGTGTGCATAAGAAACTAATAGATAATTATATTAAAGTATCAATCCAGTCAACTGATTGGCTATTTCATTCTTTTCATACTTATTCCCTAATTATGGAAAAATAAGATTTTTTTTTTAATCTACCAGTAGACTACAGCTTGGTTATACTTTAACTGATTTAAAGTTATTCCTTACTATTTAAATTTAATAAAATTAAATGAAAACCTTTTTTGCTTTCTTCAATACAATCTCACTCTTTAGTAGGAAAATTCATTTAAAACTGTTTCTCTGACTGTTTTCAGTTCCAGAGGAACACTATTATGTACTTTATTTAGGTTTGTTAATAAATTACTTACAATTTTTTTTAAGTAATGCAAGAAATCTTAACGAATTCAATTTATAAGTTTAGGAGTTATAAACAATCATTAATTCTATTATAAAAATTTGCTTTATAATAATCTAGATTTAAGGAAATTTTGATACAGGATATTTTTACTTTTAAGATGATGGTAAAATTAGATTAAATGGTTCAGTAATGACTTATAAATAAATACTTACATTATTTATTATCCATTTTGATAGACGTTTTTTATTTTCATTATACTTATATCTATCATCAACTAATAAGATTATTCCCCAATCATTTTTATGTCTGATGACTCTTCCTAATGCTTGATTTAGGGTTCTGAAAAAAAAAAGATATTATTACCTCATATATGCTTAATATCGGCAGACGGCAACGGAAGCAGCTCAGATATCAGCGCGAGTACAGTATACGTACGCTCTTGCACAAGCATCATTCTCGCTATGTAGCTAACCGCGCAGATCTACCACCATAGCGGCGCTGCGGCCCCACCAATCTCAGCCTCCAGTAAAAGAGCGTGCACGTGAGTAAATTTTTAATTCATCGTCGACCACCACCTGAAGAAGACCAAGAAGATGGAAGAGGACAGAAGTTCCCTGGCCGCCTCAACGTGGGACTTCCCGGCGGATGCCAAAATCTCCGCCGGAGCAGCAGGCCTGGCTGGCCCGCCGATGGACGCGGACGCTACCTTCCCGCTCCAGGTCACCGGGCTTCAATCGCCCTGGCTAGCTGACTCAGCAGCAGGAGCCGGCCCAGCGAGGGATCGCTCAGGGAGAACCGCCTCGGCCACGCCGGCAAAAGACGAAGACGCTGACCCGACACTGCGGGACTCTGGGAGCCACCACTGCCACGCTGTAGTGGGGACCCAGCTGGCGCTGAGAGGAAGCCCGGTCTGATTTCAAAGGACGAGCCGCAACTCTCCGACTACAGCCAAGTCGACTTCGCTGGAGACCATCCCAACCCCGTAGGGGAAGACACCCACCTTTTGAGGTTACCGGTCACCACACCACCCCCTCCATTCCGAGCCCTGAGGGGCTTTACCGGAGGTCGTCTTTAGACCCTTTAACTGATTTCATCTCACAATCATCAGCCAGGCCTCGGTCATAATGTCACCGATGTAAATGCCTCTGCAGACATTTGCATCAGTAAAATACAAATCAAATTTTACCTTCACGTAGGACTCAAACGGACATCTTCACATCCAACTTAACATGATTCCCTCAAAAAAACTAACCGAGACCGCGGAAGCGTGGACACCGCGCCTAGTCTAAATTTGACAACACCATTCGTGACTGCGAATGCCTCAGAAAACGAACGAGTTGTAAGTCAAATCAAAAGTCAATTGAATGTAGCACTCTACATTCATACCAATCAAAATTATGTTTTACGCAACATAGTTATTCAGATCTACATCCAATAAGTCAACCAAATTAGGTCACCTAGCAAAGGGAACGTAACCTCATTTCGGTCCGTCCACGAGCCGGGGACAAACCCCGCATTCCCACCCGGTCCCAACAGATTGAGTCTCGCGCGGCATTACCAAGTCACAATCAGGGACCGCCACTGGCGGAACGAAGCCACGCCCCCGGTCGCGCGGACTACGATACCCCGGCAGCGCGGCCACCCCCGCCAGTGGGAGCGCCAAATCGAATCACAAACGATAGCAATATAATCGTGGCATGATGCCAATGCGTCTACCTCAAAAATAACGTCGGTGACCAGCTTACGGACCCAACAGCTCTTTTCAGAGCTGCCACAAGGTTATAAAGTGCCACATGTCATCGAAGCCATTCGGCGACAATATATGATTTCTTCATTGTGCATTTTCATTTGTGGTCATGTAATAAAGTAAAATAACTTAAATATTTACAGACTTCCTGCTAATCTATTTATTTTAAGTATTAATAACTGCTAAGGTCATTTGTCCCTTGTGAACGGTAGCAGCATGCACCTAATTTCACTGACCAAGAAAAAATATTATGACATTTTAAAATTACAAAATAATGTAAGAAAACTCATTTTCAAATTAATAAAATCTGTTCTTCAATTGCTTTGAAAGAAGAACATAAACAATTTCACAAACATAATTTTTCTGAAATTGTGGTTTATGTAACTGTATGTTTTGCAGTGTTTTTTTTCCAAGGCCATTGGAAGAACAACTTACATTAATTTGAAAACAAATAGTTTACAATCTTTTTATTATTTTAAAGCATGCAATTAAAAATAAAATAAATCTTTTATTCAGATCAGTACATAATAGTACATTATATAAATGAGATTAGACATAGGTAGGTTGCTACTTCACAGATAAAAAAATTAACTGCCCCAGCATTTGCCTGGTTAGATAAAGCGAAACTGTGATAAAAGCTTGATCAGAGCAGGATCACAAAATACAGAATTAAATATAAAATAAATAATAAAGCTGGTTAAATTCCATATAAATCCATATTAATTATTTAAAACATAAACATGTGAAATAATATTGAAATTACTTTAATTAAAATAAAAAGTTATAGTAAGTATGTGAAGATACTAAACGAATAAAATACACTAACTAAAAAAGAAAAAACATAATTCGGAAGATATTAATGAAAATTATTTAAGAACATATCATTCTCTATAAAAGATGATGGTGCAAGGGTTTGTTTGTTTGTCATATGTGCTCACATTTTTATTTAAGCTGGTACTGGAGCAGAGAGGATCAATGGTGTCGCGCCGGGTGGCTGCAC
The DNA here is from genome assembly GCF_047948215.1 of Lycorma delicatula. Lineage (NCBI taxonomy): Eukaryota > Metazoa > Arthropoda > Insecta > Hemiptera > Fulgoridae > Lycorma > Lycorma delicatula. The sequence goes on from NC_134458.1 coordinate 22,991,753, forward strand.
ACGGCTTCATCCATGACTCTCTCCTGCTAGAAGCAGCCCGTTGTCAATTAATTTACAGATTATTTAATTTCTAAGCGTAGATTATTTTAATTTATATTTTATATAAATTTTTTATTGTAATTATTATTATTTAATTTCATTAATAAAAGAAAGAATTAGTTAATATTTAGCAATAAAAAAATATTTTTTATTTAGCGGGAGAGGTGTTTATGTGCAGCCATTCGGCGCATCACACGGTCCGCTCTGCGCCAATAGCAGCAGCTGCACTAGCAATTTACACAACCTCGAACAAGACGGCGTCAGTAAGCCAACTCCCTGTAATCAATGCGGCTAGCATTAAACATTATATTTCTATTAAAAACTGTTAAATTCTATATCTACTCACTCCTTACGCCTATTTTAAATATAAAAACACCTAAATGTTCAGAAAAATATCCTCTACAAATTAATTTTTTTTTCTTTAAAGTACTTTATATTCTCACAAACACGAAATTACAAACGCGTTGAGGATCCAGGGGGCAGAGCCCCAGGCTAGCTGGTCAGGGTAGTTTATATAATAATAAAGCATTTATATAATAAAGCACTTTCTCGTAAGCTGAAGTATAATGTTGAGTTTCACGAAAACAGTACTGTTATCTGGTTTGATAGAAGTGGATTCTGTTTTTTTTTTGTTTTTTTTAAATAATAAATGATTATTGTTTTTAGTAAAAATTATACATTCATGAATATAAATGCATGGATAGGTGAGAAAAGAGTTTAACTATTCATTTTAATAACTAAAAAAAAGCAAATACTCTCGGAAGACAAAACATATTCACAGAAAGTAAGCAAAAGTAAACAAATAAATGGTCATGCACCTATTAAATATTACATAAATAAGAAAATGTTAATTATAAAACATTTAAGAAATTAAAAAATATAGAAAAATTCTTGTCATTATACCTGAATCCCTGAATTTTGTACCACTCATTTCCATCAAGTGAGCCAATTCTATCGTTATATGCTCGTTTCAGTCTTATTTCAGTGCTCTTTACATTTGGGTATGGTATTCCGATCTGAAAATAAAAAAAATATCTTAATGTAGATTAAAGAATAGATAGTTTTATGAAGTACTAGCCACCGGGGCCGGCTAGCCCTTCGGGGAGGGATAGGCTTATATTTTTATTGTTAAAGTCGACTGTGCCGTCTTTGCCGTCCCGGGAGTAGTCTTTTAGTGGAGTAAATGATTTACTTATTGAAGTAAAATTTTAAACGACAACTTCTGTAAGATTTTTAAACAACCACCAATATAATCAAATTAATTAAAAGTTACACGTGGATGTTGGATAATATCGCCGAACAATAAAAATATAGTAAAATCAAAAAAAAAAAAAAATATATATATATTATTATATATATTATTATTATAATTTAATATATATTTATAAGTTTATATATAAGTATTATATATAAGTTAATATATTATTGTTAATATGTAATATATTACAGTACATTAAAGTAGAAAAGAATAAAAAAATATTATCCCACGAAGTTAATTATGTTGTTTGTTTGGCGAATCTCAGGATGAATGAAAGAATTTCTTGCAGAATTGATTCTTGAGAACACCACAAACAAAACCATGATCAAAACAACTACTTCCCAACAGTAATGCAGCGTTGTTTAGGGATTGTCCTTGTGATTTTCTGATGGTCATTATGTTAGATATTATTAAAGGAAATTGCAAACGTTTAAACTGAAATGGAAAATCGGTTGAAATTATTGGAAACTTTGGTATGAAAACATCTTCTATATTTTCTCCAGTAAGAAACGTTGCTTATACGATATTTTTTAATATATAGTCGAGTGCCATTGCAAAGTTTCGGTGGCTTCAGATTCCAATGAACCAATGGTGTTGCGCCGGGCAGCTGCACAAGGCTCCCGCTAGAAGCAGTCCGTTGTCAATTGATTTACAGATTATTTAAATTTATTTTTCATATTTTTAGCCATGAATATAATCAAATTAATTAAAACTTATTTTGATTTATATACATCTCATAGCCCTGAATATCGACCTTTAAAATTTGGATTTTAGATGTTAAGTAATGCGACCGCTAGGTGACGACACACATATAGGAGATAATTTAATATATATACATAACAATGTTGTCAAATGGGGCATTTAAAATTTTTTTTTTTAAAACCTTGAAGGTGTGGATATGGGTCCTGTAAAGTTCAGTTACAGACAGAATTGGTATAATTTTTTATATATATAAATAAAGTATCAGGCAGGTTTCTCATATCAGCAATATCATCTTTCTGAGTTGCTCTTATGGACTTTGATATTCTATTTTTTTTTTCAGATTATTTAGTACTTTGAATAGGCTATGTTACCTTTGTTCTTTCCAATATTACACTTTCTAGCATATGTTTCAAACCAGTCAAACATTTCGATTTTGCCACTTTGCAAGAAGCACTTCCATTTTTTAAAATATTTTTTCTTAAGTGGTTTTATTCTACCTAAGTTTGTAGGCAAATGCTAGTATAGAAATGAGAAAATTGTGACTGATTATAAAAAAAACCAAAAAAATTGAAATTTGAATCTAGGGTTTTTTTGTATATCAATTAGGCAAACTGGGTTTACTGGCATGCATCCTGCCACCTCGCCTAATTTAGGTCATCTTAAATTAAACACCTGGTGTCTGTTCCTATGAACTCCTACTAATATTAAATTAGTAGTGATCAATTAATAACAATAAAAAGCTAAAATATAGTTTAAAATAAAAGTATTACTGGTAGTAGACTGATCAGGCTCTAGTCAAATTGTGTTTGTCACCCACACACTCCAATAATTTAAAACCTGAAAGTAACTTAAGAATAACTCAAACAAATTTTCTTTTTTACGTAGGTGGCTTAGTTGTGCTGCAAATACAAACTATAACTTAAGGTAAATGATCATTTTGGTATTAAATGTCTTTATAAAGACTTAGAACCTACCCAAAAAATGTACCTAATTCAGGTATATTCAATCCTATTATCAGGATTAAATATACCTTCAAAGAAAACAGAGGCATTCTTCAATATAACATTGATGGTCTAACTCTGCAATGTCGTAAAAAAAATCTCTTGGTGTTTCAAAATGAGGCTTATACCATAATACCTCATTACTAAAGAGAAAGCTACTTTCCTATTTACCTTAAATTTCCAAGGTATGTAGTCTTACAATGACTAGATGAGTTAAACATCAAACGATGACTTGACTGGATCCTGCCTTTACAGGCACAAGATTCATCAGCCACAAACCAACCTTTAAATATTGGCAAAATTTTGAAGAGTTAGAGAGAGCTTCAGAAATACCATCCTTTCAAGTTTAGTATGAATTCACACATGACCTTCCATTAGGTGAAGTAATTCACTTGTTCTGCCATGCTTCCAAAGCGAGGGCTTGAATTCTCTTCTTCAAGTATTGTATGGCAGTGTACCTATAATTAATTCTCTTATACCTAAAAATTCTCTTATACCACTTCATTGTTATTTCATCAGCTGTGAAATGCTCACCAAGTAGCTCTGCCCCTTTATTATTTCAGTATATGAGGATGTATCTTCAGAATAATTTATCGGAAGAGCCTTTCCCAGTACAATGATAGTTTCATAGGAACATTTTTTTAAGACAGAAGTATTTACTTTCAGGGCTCTATGCTAGACGTGTCTGTAAATTTAGAATAAGGGCTCTATTTAATTCTAATCTACAGTCCATACTACAGATGTGTAGGACATTACTTTCAAAAACTGTTTTATAGATCATCCAGAGGTGGCCTGAAGACAAGACCCAGTCCTGTTGAAGCTAACTTCCAATTCAGCACTCAAGAGAATTTTATTTGTTGTTTAGGATTACTTTGATGTTTGTTGCACGCATGCGCGCTGCATGCTGTGTGCGAGTTGTTGTGTTTCAGGACAGTCGCCGTTTGACTGGTGTGCGAGTAAGAGGTAATTTCCACTACAAATTTCTCCAACCAATTCAAACATTTGAAAAGAGAAATCTTTTATTTTAATGTATTTTCATTTGCATTGTTAACCTTGTTTACAGTTCCTTGACTTATTGTTACTCTGAATACCAAAACTAAATACATTATTGTACTGTACTGAACCATGTAATGTATATCAATTGTAGGAATCTCAAAGATAATAATATTAGAACTGACTAATATAAGTATATAATATGAGTTTCTGCTCAAGGAACCTCTAGATGATGGTTTGAGTGGCAGTGATCACAACTTGCTCCAGAATTTTTAGGTATTGAATGATATGAGATGAAACTTCATCTGTATCATTCTCTTTTCAGTCAAAAGTAACTGGAAGATTTTCAGGAATCTTTATCATATATCATCAAATTTTATGATAATTACATCCAAAACTTTCCTGGTTGTGAAAAAGTCAGAAAGGTGAAAGTGGATTCTTAGGTGATACAAAGTGTAGCTTGTCAAGAAATTATTGGTGAGCTAACTCCCACTGAAGCAAAACAATCTAGACAGTTGTTTTAAGAAACAAATGCTTAGTTTAATATTTACAATTTTAATCACAGTGTAGGTTTTAATATATATAAACTAGCAACCCCATTACAGATTCCCCTGTGCTACATGGTTACTTGTGTTTCCAGTCGCAGTCTGGGCTTGCTTTTCTTACCCTTCGCATCTAACAAGGCCCTCTGCCCCTTGGAACCCTGTGTTTATTAAATTTATGCTTGTGAGAATAGTAATAAATAAAAATTAAAACCTGTTTAATTTATGAAAACTATCAGTGTATTGTAATTTCTTCAGAGTAACAGTTTGGACAGTACAGGATCCACTTATTAGTTTATAGATTTACCATCAAGGCTTCACTCGCAAAAAATATATAATCAGAATTATAAACATAAATTACCATCACAATATTACCAAATCTTATAAAGATTGATTCAACAGTGGTAACAAAAAATGTAAAGAACAATTTATGTTTTTATCCCTTAAAATATATTAAAATTCAAAAAACCTAAAAATGGTTTTTAGATATTTATCTGAAAAATATTTGCAAGCCCAAATCGAGTGAATATCTATCTCATTTATTATAGGTGGAAATGGGGAATATTGAAACCATTATTAAAAATTTGTTTACATTTCTTCACGCCTTTCAAGGTCAAATTAGTTTCTAGTTATTCACATGAAGATTACACACTCCAGAAATCAAACTGATATTTACATTTCTTACTGAGAAATTCAAGAAATAGTAAATTTCATTGTTACTCCATTTTAACTCTTTAAATTCAGAACTTCAAAACAACCTGTCATGGTGTGCACTTACACCATAAGAAGAACGTGAACACAAATTTTCATCAATTTATTTTCAGTAGTTTTTGCTTGATGTTGATTATTCATTACTAATAACATGTTGTTTTATATATATATATATATATATATACAGGTATATAGGTATATATCACCATTGGCAAGGTCTCGTGAATCATGAGACCTTGCTGATGGTGAGGGGGTTTCAGTGCTCAGTGACACAGAGTAGCTGGACCGAAGGTGCAACCATATTGGAGAGGTATCTGTTGAGAGCCAGACTAAGGAATGATTCCTGAAAGAGGGCAGAAGCTCTTTCAGTAGTTGTTAAGGGCGTATGTTAGGATGACTTAAACAGCCATATCAACATCACTCAATCCTCTGAGTACTGCGCATCTGAAAGCAATAGCAAACTAATTTTTTCTAAGAAAATGTAGCTCCTGCATTTTCATATAACAAAGATGGAGGCGCCTTCCTTGGTAAATTATTTCAGAGGTAAACTAGTACACCGTTTGGATTGGTAGTCCCCACCCGGAGGTGGGGACTACCAAAGAAGAGGTCACCAGAAAATTAAAAAATTAGATTCTATGAGTCGGAGCGTGGAAAGTTAGAAGTCTAAGAAAGGTTGGTAAGTTAGAAAATTTAAAGAGGGAAATGGATAGGATAAATGTAGATGTAGGAATTAGCGAGGTTTAGTGGGAAGAGGAAAACGACTTTTGGTCGGGTGAGTTTAGCTTCAAATAACTCAGCTTCAAATAATTAACTCAGCTCATAATAATAATTAACTCAGCTTCAAATAATGGGCAGGCCGGAGTACGTTTCATAATGAACAAGATAATAGGGAAGAGAGTAGAGTATTTCAAAATGCATAGCGATAGAATCATTGTAATAAGGATAAAATCAAAACCTAAACCGACAGCGATTGTTAACATCTATATACCTACAAGCACCCGTGATGATGATGAGGTAGAGTGTGTATATGAAGAAATTGACGAAGCAATTAAACACATAAAAGGGGAAGAAAATTTAATAATAGTTGGAGATTGGATTGCAAGCATTGGAAAAGGCAAGGAAGGAAATATAGTGGGTGAACACGGGCTTGGCAAAAGGAAAGAAAGGGGGTACCGACTTATAGAGATTTGCACGAAGTATAATTTAGTAATTGCCAACACCCAGTTTAAAAATCATAACAGAAGAATATACAAATGGAAAAAGCCAGATGATACTGCAAGGTATTAGATAGATTATATCATGGTTAAGCAAAGATTTAGAAATCAACTCATCGACTGCAAAGCTTACTTTGGAGAAGACATTAATAGTGCCATAATGTAGTGATAATGAAATGTAGATTGGGGTTTAAAATCCTGAAAAAAAGGTGTCAGATGAAACAGTGGAATTTAGAGAAGCTTGTTAAGGAGAAGGTAAAGAAGATTTTTGAGGAGGACATTGCAAGTTAGGAAAGTAAGGAAAATTTTAGGGTACATAAATTAAAATCTAATAATGTGTTAAACAAAGATGGAACGCCAATTTATAGTATGAAAGGAAAAGTCGATAGGTGGGTGGAATATATTGAGGAGTTATACGGAGGAAATGAATTAGAAAATGGTGTAATAGAGGAAGAAGAGGAAGTTCAAGAGTTTGAAAGGGGAGAAACAATACTGAGATCTGAATTAAAACATTAAAAGATTTGAATGACAGAAAGGCTCCTGGAATAAATGGAATACCAGTAGAATTATTGCGCAGTGCAGGTGAGAAAGCGATTGATAGATTATACAAACTGGTGAGTAATATTTATGAAAAAGGGGAAGTTCCGTCTGACTTCAAAAAGAGTGTTATAGACATGATACCAAAGGAAAAAGCAGGAGCAGATAAATGTGAAGAATCCAGAACAATTAGCTTAACTAGTCATGCATAAAAAAATTTAACTAGAATTCTATACAGAAGAATTGAGAGAAGAGTGGAAGAAGTGTTACGAGAAGAGCAATTTGGTTTCAGGAAAAGTATAGGGACAAGGGAAGCAATTTTAGGGCTCAGATTAACAGGAAGATTAAAGAAAAACAAACCAACATACTTGGCATTTATAGACCTAGAAAAGGCATTCGATAACATAGACTGGAATGAAATGTTCAGCATTTTAAAAAAATTGGGGTTCAAGTACAGAGATAGAAGAACAATTGCTAACATTTACAGGACTCAAACAGCAACATTAATAATTGAAGAATATAAGAAAGAAGCCGTAATAAAAAAGGGAGTCCAACAAGGATGTTCCCTATCCCCGTTACTTTTTAATCTTTACATAGAACTAGCGGTTGATTGTTAAAGAACAATCTAGATCCAGAGTAACAGTACAAGGTGAAAAGATAAAGATGCTATGATTTGCTGATGATATAGTAATTCCAGCAGAGAGTAAAAAAGATTTAGAAGAAACAATGAATGGCATGGATGAAGTCCTATGCAACAACTACTGCATGAAAATAAACAAGAACAAAACGAAAGTAATGAAATGTAGTAGAAATAACAAAGATGGACCACTGCATGTAAAAATAGCAAGAGAAAAGATTATGAAAGTAGACGAATTTTATTATTTGGACAAAAAACAATTACAAAAGATGGACGATGCAAGAGCGATATAAAATGCCAACTAGCACAGGCGAAACGAGCCTATAGTCAGAAACATAATTTGTTCACATTAAAAGTTAATTTAAACATCAGGAAAAGATTTTTGAAAGCATATGTTTGGAGTGTAGCTTTATATGGAAGTGAAACTTGGATGATCGGAGTACCAGAGAAGAAAAGATTAGAAGCTTTTGTAATCTGGTGCTACAGGAGAATCTTAAAAATCAGATGGCTGGATAAAGTGACAAATGAAGAGGTGTTGTGACAAATTGAAGAAAGAAGCATTTGGAAAAATATAGTTAAAAGAAGAGACAGACATGTAGGCCAAATGTTAAGGCATTCTGGAATAGTTGCTTTAATATTGTAGGGGCAGTTAGAAGAAAAAAAAATGCAGCCAGGCAACGTTTGGAATATGTAAAACAAATTGTTAGGGAAGTAGGATGTAGGGGGTATACTGAAATGAAACAACTAGCACTAGATAGGGAATCTTGGAGAGCTGCATCAAACCAGTCAAATGACTGAAGACAAAAAAAAATCTGATTGTACTATTTTATTCAATTTACAATTAGTTTCAATGTGTCAAAGCCAAAACTCTCAGAAACTGAATCAAATAACTTCTATTACGATTTTCTGCATTCTTTTAGGAAATCAAAACAGTACCTATAAAGGTAACTTTATTGGTACTGTTTTGATTTATTCATCAATTTTCAGGTGTGAATTAATCAGATGACTATTTAAGAGATGCCTTTACATTATTTCTTCATTTGTAATTTGATTTTATTACTTGTTAACAATTTCTATTGCTTAAATGATTTTTTCCTATTAAAACTGTCTGTCTTATTTTTATTTCACTCTTCTTTTTTATGTTTCTGGAGCATCATTAACCACTAATAAATGCCAAAAGCATGCACTGAGGGTGCATTCAATGTTTTTAAATTTGATGATCTATAGGAACCGGTTTATTAAACATAACCTTGGTTCCCCGACAGGAATCTTATTCTTTATGACTTTGGGGGTTGTCATCACCAAGACCCTAGTCACTGCAGCTTTTCTTCCCACTACACACTGAGCTACAGAACACTTTACACTATACACATACAGTACACCAATAACACTACACAATTAACAACATATACCCTTACACAACTACATTACAAAATTCTACATTATTTCTTTTTACACATACACTCGGTGATGTTGTGACACCTTTTGAAGCACAACCATAACTCAAGGTGGAAACTATTGTGCTGACGGGTGAATGGCTCTATGTAATGAGTCTCAAATAATGTCTCTGAGCACCGGGGCAAACCTACTTGTATTTTGCTCTAGCTCCAGTACGCGGACGCTCTGCTGGGGTGGTCCATTATATCGTAGGTATTAGTGGGACCAAAATTTCAGTTCCAAAAATAAATTCTATGAAAAGATTTGGTAGTCCATCTTAAAAAATCACCAATTTTAGTCTAGTGAAAATGCCTCGGTCAGCTCTTCTGACGAAGATAATATTACTGCAGAAGAGAATATACTGAATTCTAATCTAAAATATAAGAATATTCATTTTGTTGTTGTTCGGAATAATCAGGAGGGTGGCTCCCTTCAAAAGGTCTCACCTTTCCTGATTGGACCGGTGACACAAATGTGTCACCGGTTTCATTGGTTCTCTGAAGAACATCAGAAAACTATGAGACAGAACGATTCTGATAGAAAGATTTAATGATGAGCAGAGCGTTCCCTGTTACATCTCAACAAATACCAGCTGGGGATAATTTTTTGCCGTGACCTTCTGGAGATGGATGCGAATGAAATTGCTGATGAACTTTGCAACCAAGAAGTTGTGGAGGTGAAAAGAATAAAGAGTGGAAGAGTGGAAGAACCTACACCTTTCCTTATATTAACTTTTAGTCTTCCGGTACCACCAGAGAAGGTAAAAGTGGGTTACCTGTCGGTTCGAGTGCAACCTTTCATCCCCAACCCACGATGATGCTTTCAATGCCAAGTGTACGGTCATACCGCAACTTCTTGTTCAAAATCTGCAATTTGCGCTCATGTGCAAAAGAAGGTCATGACACCAACTACCAGGGAAAAGAAAAATTTGCTAACTTTTATGGAACACATTCAGCTCAATCTTAAGATTGCCCAACTTTTATGGAACAGAAGGCAATGCTAAAAATCTATACCGAGCAAAAGCTTTCTTTCCCAGCCAACCAAAGAGAATATTAAAAGACAGTTAACTCTTGAAACCTCATTAAATCAGACATCTCTTTTGCTACTGCGACATCAATTAAAGCCCCTATAAATGCAAACAACCAACAGTGCGGATCCTGCAGTGAACTGAAAAAGCTTGTTCAGGTTATCTGATCAGGTTACTTCACTTACTGCAACTATCTCTGACTTAACAGAGATGTGTAAGAAGTTGGTAGTTGCAGCTAGTGAAGCTAACATTAGTGGGATCCTCTAGAAAGTTCCTGTCCCTTTGTGACAGGAGTAAACGCAGCTGGTGGTAAGCCACCCAATAAGCTCCTTCTAAAGGCAGCCCACACAATCACCTCCTCTGGGATGTCTGCAATATCCCATTTCTCTAAATCTCCCCTCCAACATCACATCTACTGGAGGATATGGTAGAGGAACCGCCCGACCCTAGGGCATCAGAGGTTTTTAAACCAAAAATTTGAAAAAGAAAAACTGAATCACTTAGAACTAAATTTTTCATATATATTTATCTGTATTTTTGTATCTAACTATTTTTATGAGCATTATTCAGTGGAACGTTAGAGGTCTTCAGTCCCACATTGAAGATGTTAGAGTGCTGATGCGTGCACATGAAACATTAATAATGTACTTCCAAGAAACACATCTATTACAGCAAGATGCGGTAACACTCAGAGGCTATACATGTGAGAGTTACGATTGTCTTGTAGATACTAGAGTGGTGGTGTTGCTATTTTCATGCAGAATGAGGTGTCGGCTACAAGACTACCACTAGTTACCCTCATTCCTACTGTTGCTGTAAAAATCTCATTCCGGTTTAAATTACATATCTGCAATTTGTATCTCTCACTGAAATCTGAGTTCAATGTTCTAGAAATATCAAATCTCTCAAGCAAATTCCATCATTGATGTCGTTAGTGGTAGCAGACTTCAACGCCCACCATATTTCCTAGGGCTCATATTTCTGCTCCGCTCGAGGAAATATGATAAACAGAGTCAGACAAGACTTGGACAGAAGACTTTGTCTTCTGAATGATGGATCATACACATTTATGTCTTCATCTTCTGGTACACTGTCAAACATCAACCTCTCCTTATGTTTACCGAATTTACTCTCTCGTCTTAATTGGTTTGCTTGTGACGACCTTCACGGCAGTGAGCACACAGGCCAATTATTATAACCACTGGTGTCGACCGCAAGGCGAATAAAAGGCCACGGATATGGATTGTTCAAAGGCAGATTGGAACGGTTACCATAAATCCTTCCCATCACAGTATGACGATGGTGCAGACGCCCTTGACAAGCTTACGTCTCTGATACTTCTGCTAATAGATATATCCCACAAACATCGCAAAACACAAGACGTCTTTCTGTTCCTTGGTGGAATAATGATTGCCGAAATGCTATTAGCAATCGACGACAGGCACTGCGCAAATTTACCTGCAGGCCTACAAATAAACACTTAGATTTACACCATAAGGCTAGAGCAGTATGTAGTCCGAGTATTCTTGGACGCTAGGAGGAGGTCATGAAGGAAATACGTGGACACCATCTCACGCACTACTCCCACGTCTGCTGTGTGGAAGAAGATCCGTACAATTTGTGGATCACCAAAACAATCCATTCTCAGATTTATTCATGAAGAACTCCTTACATCACCTTCTGCACCGTTCGGTATCTTTCACCTCATCATACAGTAACGAATTTCAAAGGTACAAAACAAAGACGGAAGTACTACCGTTAAACGTTAGTGATTCCATCGGTGAATTAAAAGCTCCATTTTTATTTAACGAGTTGTCACACGCACTTAAAAACTCACATGACCTCCCCCGCACCTGACAACATTCGTCTCATTATGATATCGCACCTTCCAAATTCAGCGCTACAACACCTATTGTGAATTAATAATGGTTTATTCTCCTCACAAGCTTTCCCTTCGGTCTGGTCAAAAGCCATTGTCATATCAGTGCTTAAGTAAAGACATAGAAAGCCCCTCAAGCTACCGCCCTATCACCTTGACAAACGTCTTATGCAAAATAATGGAAAGAATGTTGAACCGGAGGCTCACATGGTACTTAGAGACAAATGGCCTTTTATTTTCAGAGAAGTGTGGTTTTCGACAAGGATGATCATCCATTGACCATTTTGTCATTGGAAACAGCCCAGAACGCTTTCCTGCTACGCCAGCGCCTCGTCGCTATCTTCTTTGACATCACGATGGCGTTCGACACGGCCTGGCGACGTGGTGTCCTAAATACCCTCAAAGAATGGAGAGTAAAAAGCAACACGCTGGCTTTTATCACAAGTTTTTAAATGACCGAACTTTCCGTGTTCGTGTTGGAGATTCTCTATCGGGTAGGGTCAGTTTAGAGAATGGAGTCCCTCAAGGAAGTGTATTAAGTGTCACCTTGTTCGCTGTAGCCATCAACAGTATTACTGATTGTGTGCACCCTCCTGTTCCATGTTCGTTGTTTGCTGATAATTTTGCCGTATATATTACGTCCCGTTCAACAGACACAGCAGGGAGACTACTACAGAACACAATATCTCGCCTTGAAGCTTGGTCCAAGGTGACCGGCTTCACATTTTCACCTGAGAAAACAAAATGTGTAGTCTTTTCTCGTTTGCGGGACCCATCTAAGTTTTTAGGTTTGATTTTTGATAACCGTCTTACGTGGATCAAACACATAAAAGAACTAAAAAGTAAATGTTCCAAACTGCTAGATATGCTACGAGTTCTTAGCAACACCAATTGGGGAGCCGATAGGTTATGTATGTTGCGATTTTATTATTCCTTAGTTCGTTCCCGTTTAGATTACGGTTGTACCGCCTACTCTTCAGCGCGTAATACCGCGCTGAAAATGTTAGATGCTGTACATCACGCTTCTCTTCATCTTGCTACAGGGGCTTTTAGATCAAGCCCTGTCACTAGCATACTTGTTGAGTGCGGTGAACAATCACTTTGGGATAGACGTGACCAACTTTCAGCATCTTAATTTGCCGTCTTAAAGGGCAACCGAATCAATCGGCTTTCACCACAGTTCTTAAATAAGTAAATATGTTTTGGAAATTTTTATTGACGTAGAGGCAGTATTTCCTTCCTTGTGTTAGAGTTCTGTCCTCTATGAGTTGGAACGCCGCAATGTTCCCGTAGCCCTGCAAGCCGTAGTGCGTAACTATTTGTCTAACCGTACGGCTCTGTTTAGAGATCCGCAACTGGTTGTGGAAAAGTCCGTCACCAGGGGAAGCCCGCAAGGTTCCGTTCTCGGCCCCCTGCTATTTGACGGATTTCTGAGACTGACATTCCCAGAAGGGGTCGCGGCGCAGGCTTCGCCGGTGACTGTCTCCTGTTGGTTCGTGGTAATTCACGACCACAGCTAGAAGACCGGGTGCAGGCGGCTTTGTTGACCGCAGAGAGCTGGATGGACATGCAAAATTTAAAGATTTCTGTGTCCAAGATGAAGTTTATGCTTCTCAAGGGTACAGAAAAATTATCGTACAGTCGTAACCCCCACATTAAGTATAAAGGCTGTGTAATCAGCCGAGTAAGGGTTCATATGTACCTAGACGTTTTGTTTGATGAGAAGTTGCTGTTTAACAACCACATTAGGCAAGTAGCGGCAGACGCCGTCTCTGTGATGCACAAGCTTAGGAGAATTGCTTGGAAGGATTACGGGCTGTCGAGCCGTCATTTGTACATGGTGTACCGATATCTTTTCGAAAGTATGGCCTCTTATGCTGCGTCCGTTTAGCGCATAGGTTGGACAGAAATCGAGCACTTCTCCACAATTTAAGGAGTGGAGTGCCCACCGCAGAGCATTAATAGTATACACTGGTGTTTTTAAAACAACCTCCTACGAGGCTACCACCGTATTGGGAAAAGTTCTCCCATTCGATTTAGTGGTGAAAGTTCGGGCGACCATGTGGAAGTTGCGAACAGGAATGGAGGCTGAGGTATTTGGGATGCGGTTTCAAGACTGGCCTGCACCTGAGTGGAACAGTGATCACAGTGCACCGGTTCTAAATTTCGTTCAGTTGCCCATCTCCCGCCTGAGGAGGAGGCTTTACAGCCTCGCGATGGATGCATGGCGGCAAGAATGGCACATCACGACTAAGGGAAGGTCCTTGTATAGATTTATACAGGACTTGGGGGATGGTATGCCTCTCCTTCGTTTTTAAGGGCAGCGAGTACCCAGGGTCTCTTCAACCACGCGAACTTGAAAAAATATTTGTTTCGGTTCCGCCTGGCAGCTGATGAGCTGTGCGTCTGCGGGGAGATCCAGTCGAACGAACATATGATGTTCGACTCCCCAGCTCTTGGGGGGAGGGGCAGAACTCAGGCCACCCTGGAACTTAGTGGTCAAGAGGAAAATTGACCATTCATAAGCGGCGAGTCAATGTGACGTGAGCCGCATTGTCGGACCGTGTGGGTGTTCCTTGATGCTGTTGCTTTGTTTAACCGGCATCGGTAGTTTATTTAAGGGAAAGACTTCTACCTCGCTGCTGTGGGAAGCTACCCGTGAGTTATGGCTGGCCGTCAGCCAATTAAATCTCCAAGCGCTGTAATATTGGTGGACAGGCACCTGCTAACATTCAGCGACCTAGGCGTGGCAGCGAATTGCTGTCTTGACTAGATAAATTTAATTTATTGAATGTCATATATATTTTGGTAGGGTGCGCCTACCCATTTTAGTGATATATGATAAGTGAGCGGTGGGACACGGACAAGTGATGTGTGGCACCTTGCTTAGTTCGCTCACGCAATTAGTTTAGCTCTAGGAGCTAGTTAGGACAGTGGTCGCTACACTGATTCGAGGCTCAGTAGCCGTTTGTGGCACAGACATTCGCTCTTATGCTTTAGAGCGACCGAATGGGGTGGTGCCAGGAGAAATGCCATGCTAATCAAATTTACTACAGTTCTTGCGAATCCTAATTTACAAAGCTATGAGAACCATCCACGATCCACTGTACCTGTGGGTGTACGTATCCGGCGGTTACTACAGCTTTTAAACGTAGACATACCTCCTATTTTTCCAACGTATCCCTGTTCGTATCCGCCGTGGAAAATCAACCTTATAAATTTTATTTTTGATCTCACCATGTACAAGAAACAATTAAAACCTATCGTCTTTCAGCAAAATTTTCACCATATCCTTTCCAGAATAAACCCAGACGCAATAGAATACACAGATGGATCGAAACAGAATGATACAGTTGGATGTGCATTTATTCTTAATAGAATCTATACTTTTTGGTCTACCTAATAGTATTACAAGGATATTTACTGCAGAACTGGACGCTGTCAATAAGGCGTTAAAATATCGTTAACACAAAATACCGTCATATCTTTATTTGTATCGACTCGTTTAGTTCAGTCCAAGCTTTGGAAGATTTTTACTCTAGACATCTGTTGGTCAACGAAATCTATAACGCAATCGCCGAATTGAACCATCGGAACACACAAGTGAGTTTCTGCTGGATCCCTAGCCATGTGGGAATTGTGGGCAATGAACGCGCTGATTCTGCTGCTAGGGATGCATGTAGTCAATCTTCTTTCACCAATCGTGTTACTACATGAGATTTTAACAATTGTGTAAAACACGCTCTTCGAACGAAGTGGCAAGGTGACTGGACTGCCACAGTGGATAATAAACTCCGATACATTAAAAACACTGTGTTGCCATGGGACTCGCCTGTTAGAAAACGCCGTCGAGAGAAAGTAGTCCTTTATCGATTGCGGTTAGGCCATACTAGAGTCACACACGGATGTCTAATGTCAAAAGTAAATGCACCAACATGCGTAAGATGCAACTGCCGCTTGACTGTGCGCCACATTCTTTTGGACTGCAATTGTTATGCGGCATTGCGTCGTAAATTTAAATTGCCCAGGAAAATTTTTCAAATCCTGGGCAATAATATGGAGGTTTTGGACCAGGTCTTTTTATATCGTAGATGTATTAATATTTCGCATACCTTTTAATAGTGGTACGTGTTTATATTTTCTTTTGTTAACCGAGAAGGCGCCTTTTACACTCCTCTCGGAGTTTGTTATATTTTCATTTTTATTTTGTTTTTATACATAGTTGTTTTTATTTATTTTTAAGTTTTTTATCTGTGATAGCAGTTTTATTCTTTTTTTAGTGTATTTTATGTTATTAGTTGTTAACTTTTAGTTTTTTAATATTTTAGTTTTTAACTAGGATTAGTTTTTTATCTTAATTTTTTAGTCTTCCCCTTATCCAAGTAGGGACTCTTTAAACCCCTCTTGGAATTTTTTAAACTCTTTTTATTTTAGTTAAATTTTACGTTTTTAGTTTTAAGCTTGTTTTTAATTTCATATTTTACAGTTGTGATTTAGTTTTAAGTGTTTTTAAAAATAAAACTTTCAGCTGTGATATTAGTCGTAAGTTTTTGTTTACTTTTTTAGTTTTTATCTTCCCGCCGCGCAATTCTCCCACCATAGCGGCACTGCGGCCCCACCACTCGCAGGCTCCAATAAAAGAGTGTGCACGACAGTGAATTTTTAATTCATCGTCGACCACCACCTGGAGAAGACAAAAAAGAAGATGGAAGAGGACAGAAGAAGTTACCTGGCAGCCTCAACGTGGGACAACCCGGCGGATGCTAACATCCCCGCCGAAGCAGCAGGCCTAGCCGGCCCGCCGAGGGAGCCGCTGGACGCGGACGCTACCTTCCCGCTCCAGCTCGCCGGGCTTCAATCGCCCTGGCCGGCGGACTCAGCAGCAGGAGCCGGCCCAGCGAGGGTTCGCTAAGGGAGAACCGGGAGCCGGGAGAGCCGGCCGCGCCGGCTAAAGATGAACGACGCCGATCCGATACTGCGGGGCCACCACTGCCACGCTGTAGTGGAGACTCAACTGCCGCTGAGGGGAAGCCCGGTCTGATTTCAATGGGCGAGCCGCAACTCCCCGACTTCACCAGAGACCAGTTTCCAGACCCAACAGCTCTTCTCAGAGCTAACGCAAAAAATGGCCCTCTTCAATGTCACCATAAGGTTGTAAATTACAAGCTGTCAAAGCCATTTGACAACAGTTCTTCTCAGGGCAACCATAAGGTTATTAATTACAACGAGCCATGGAAGCCAATCAATGACAACAACAGCCCTTCTCAGATCTACTACAAGGTTATTAAGTGTCCCGTGCTATTGAAGCCATTCGGCGACAATATATATATATATACATACAAATATAGTAATAGCAAAGCATTGCTGGGTCTACTAGTAGTTCAATAAAATCTTATTTAAATTGATTCACAAGTCCTCAAACTGCAGTTTATCATATGAGGGAATAACAATGCCAAAAATCTGGTCATCACCTGTTCAACCACATGCAGGAATGTAATTTATTCCTTTTTTTTACTAGAAGTTAATTTCATGAGGATATCTTACAGCAGTTCCATTTAAAAGGAATTTCTTGATGCTCCCTCCTATTGTAGTGAAAACTACAGTATATGTTGTTATACAACATTTTGTGATGATAGTAGTATTAAAAATATGTTTACAAGAGGCTGGCTATTGATGTTAATATTTACAGAATATGTTTAACAAACCCCGCAATGCTCTCCTGGTAACTTGACTGTCATCTCAGCAAGGAG
Source organism: Lycorma delicatula (assembly GCF_047948215.1). Classification (NCBI taxonomy): domain Eukaryota; kingdom Metazoa; phylum Arthropoda; class Insecta; order Hemiptera; family Fulgoridae; genus Lycorma; species Lycorma delicatula. Next base: position 23,009,480 of record NC_134458.1, read on the forward strand.
GGGGGCATCTTATACAAGTTGTCAAAGTATGGTAAAATTCTGCAATTATCATGTCTGTTCAATTTTAGTAGGACAAGAACTATGCCAAATGAATTTAAAAAAAAAGACATGATGGTAATCATATTTACTAACAATAATGAAATTAACCGACTTGAACAAATTTCCTGGGTCCTCCAAATTTATTTTGGTGGAAATATCTGAAGGAGATAGTATATTAAAATAATTCTAGAATAATATCAATAAAGTCATTACAGACAAGCCCTTAAAATATTAAAATAAATATTTAGATATGTTCATTCTGTAGGTTTTTAAAAAAATGGCTGGAAAACCAGAATCTATGTAATGATATAACTACTAGTTTATTCAGTATTACTAGTTCAATGAGGTAAACTATTAGATGCTTAGGTAAATTTGTAGCAGAAAACTCATTAAATTACATTAAAATAATTTTTTAAAATCAATATTTCTTGGTTTACATAATACTTGCTTTTGTCAACTAATAAAAATTGTAATAGCTTTGAAACTATTTAATTTTAAACCTATCACGTAAAAAATTTCTAAAAGTTTTCTAAAAGTACTTCTAAAAGTTTTCTAAGAAATGAATCATGCAACTAAAATTATCATAAAATTTGATTTAAAATCTTGAAAAAAAAAATGCAATTTTTTTTTATTACATTACTTCCTGATCAGAGGTAGCTAGTTTGTAAATTGATTGTCTCCTATCTCTACTATTCTTTGATAATGTATAGACTCTGATCTGGTGGGTGTATAAACTAGTAATTGAAGTCTCTGTCAGATAAATCTAGGTTTCTTATTCCTTGTAAACTCTAATCTCAAATATTTAAAATAGAAACTTACAAATTCAGAAGACTGTTTATCCTCTGACAATTTGTATATTTAAATTTCTAAACGTAAAAATTACTATGCAATGTTTAATTTATTATGAAGAAAAAAGATTCTACCTAAAAAAAAAAAAAAACAGAACAAGAAGAGTCTCATCATTTACAGTTCTATTAGATAATCAAATATATATAAACATGCAGTTTTTATCTGGTTGGGAATTGTATATTTTCACTGCTCTAAGGAAACACACATTAATGAACAAAGGGTTAAGTACATCCACATTTTATTCCAAATCAAAGTTTCTACTGACCACTGTTACTGGCACAAAGAATTAAAACTACGATCAATAACAATAATTGTGTTGTGCTATAAATGCTGATATATTACAACAAACATTCTCAAGAGAAATGGAAACGCGTTTACAACAGTGAAATTTACATATTATATATTTGTTATATATGCAATAACAATATTCATAAATACATATATGTATTTTTTTAAATTTTCATATTTTAAAATTTAATAAAATGTTTAAAGATAAAATTAAGTTTTAGCTAAATATAAACACCAGATATAGTAAAACAATTCTCAAAATGTAATGATTTGAAGAATTTCTCTTAGAAGTAGTGTAAAATTATGATGAAATATGCACTTCATGAATAATAATAATAATTCATTTATTCATTTTAGAATAATATTTTACTATTATTCTAAAACTTTATTAAAAAAATCAACAAATTTGACACTGTCATTAACCAAAATTTCCTATCATAATCATGACAGATAATGAAATGATTTAAACTTTAATAAATTTTTTTATTGTATGTATTCTATAATAATTATTGTGTTTGTATTTTACATAGATGAAAGAAATTCTTGAAATTCTAGATGAAAATAATTCTTATCTATGTTTTGGTAAGATTTTGTTATCATATCTGTTGTTTAGCGTTTTTAATACATAATACTAATGTTTCAGTAAAGTAGTATAGAATGTTATCGTGAGCCTGAAGTAAAATTAAATCAAAAGTTTTCTAACTGCCAATTTTCTTTCTGATTTCTAATCTACAGTGTCACAGCGTTCTCTCAAAAGAAAAATAATCGGCGGATAACTTTTTGAAAAAATGGTTGATTATTTTTTTGAAATAAATCCAATTTGAGAAATAGGAAAATACAGAATATGGCAATTACATAAAAAATACTGCTGTTAATGTTATTAGATTATTAATAAATATATACGAATGTACAGGAACATTGCTAAAAGTAAATAAATATATTACCAATTTATTTAAGTACAGGTCAAAACTATATCACAATAAAACTGAGTCATTAATAGTTTTTTTCTCTAATTGGTTTGTAACTAGTAATGATTAAATAATTCATGAACATTTCAATAAATCTCTTATCTATTTTCATTAATGAGTCTTACTACATTATATACTTTATAACAGCCAGTGATGGATAAATGTAAACAATTTCACCAATAATAAGAGATAATACTTTAATTGGTTTTTCTATTTGTCCCTTAATTATTGTTATCTGTTAATAATTTATCTAAAATTCAAACTGATCTGAATTTAAGAAATCATAAGATTCATTCAATTGTTCATGCCGTGCATATAGCAACTTGTGATAGAAAAGCAGTTGAGTCTGGTTCGAAGACAAAGCTTGCAGTTAAATCTCATTCCGTTGATTACTTTTTTGCGTATAAAGAATTCGATAAACATAAAAGCCAAAGAAATTTCCAGTGATGGGTAAATTATTTATTGTACCAATCTTCAGGTTTCTGTTGAACATATTAAACAATTTGACAAATGTCATATCTGCATCTAAAATTAGGAATAGATGAATGTGGATTTTTGAAAACTTACCTTTCGGTACAGTCAGTACCCAACACAGTTAATGAACCCAAACTTTCTAAGTACAAAGGTATCACTGCGAAGAAGTTTAAGAATTTTGGAGTAAAAAAGTTATTGATAAGCAGTTGCTTCAGATTCTCAAGAAAACTAAGAAAATGTGGATCAATTTCTGAGTTAGGTGCAAAAACGTTTGAAGGTACAATCGCAACTGACCTCAAGTTGACAAATATCTTAGCCAGTAACATGTCACATAGTAGTCTATACCCATGCACTTGGTGTTTCACAAGAAAAAATGAACAAAATTTGTAGCCCTCTCAGATCTCCAAAAAATGTACTGGAAAATTGTGAGAAGTGGTATGTGACTGGATCTAAGAAAGAACAAGTGAAAGATTATTTCAACTGTATTCATCCGCCTTTATTTGCGACAGATTAAAAATAAGATAGTCTTGGACATTATTCCACGGCTAGAATTACACCTAATGATGTTAGGTGTAGTCAATACGCTTTTTGCACACATGTCCAAAGATTATGAAAAAAAATCTCTTCCTTGGACCAAAGCTTGTTATGTTCAGCATGAAGTCAGTTACAGCTACAGTGCTCCAACCTTCAAGGGTAATTTATGTAAAAGGCTTCTGGATAATGTGGATGTTTTGCACAGCATGAAAAATATAGGTTTAGTAAAATACATAACAGTTTTTGATAACTTCAGGAATGTTGTGAATGCATGTTTTGAAAAAAGATACAAAAAATATATAGAGTCTTTCAAACAAAGTTACATAGACTTAGGAGTCAGCATTACTCCTAAAGTTCATGCGGTCTTATTTCATGAAGCGCAATTTTGTGATAAAAAAAGAAGCGGGGTTAGGATTTTTCAGTGAACAGGCACTGGAATCTGTGCACTTCAAATCATCTGTGTTTTTTCAAATTATCTTGGGAGATTTGCAAGGTTTTTCAAAACATCCAGATTATCTGAAAAAACTTATACATGCTATTTATGCCAATACAATAATTCGTATCTAAATTCACAGTGCATTTTACCATGTAATATTAGCCAATGAGAAAAAATGATTAATAACTCGAATTTTCTGTGAAATAGATATATAGTATTTGCATTAATTGTTATAGAATATTGCATTTTATTTTATTTTCAACATAATTGAAAATATGTAAATTCGTGTACTTTAATAAAAATTAAATAACATTTACAGCAGTATTTTCTACTTGATTGCCATATTCTGAATTTTCTTAATGCTAAAACTGGATTTTTTTTTAGAAAAATAATCAGCTATTTTGTCAAAAATTCCTTTTGAAATCCATCCTTTTGAAAGGATGCTGTGACACTAAATTAGAAATCAGAAAGAAAATTGGCAGTAAGAAAACCTTTGATTTAATTTTACTTCAGGCTCACCATGAGTGTTTGATGATTGATAAATTAATATAAATACAAAAGCATTAATACTCACTGCTATTACAGCTCTTGCATGTTCATTCTCAAAGTTGATTCCCTCACTCACTTTTCCACGAAATATGGCAAACATTAATCCACCTTTCTTTTGATTTAAATTTGCTGCAAAGTATGCAGACATTACTTCTTTCATTTCTTTTGTAGTCTTTGGTTCTTCAAACAAAGTTTTGCACTGAGAAATCTGAGTTAACATACCAGACTCACGCCACCTACATTTTAGAAAATAATCTAATTAAAAGAGAAACAAAAACAGAATATAATCTCCTTGATTGGGAGGTTTGGAATTAACTAAGTTCCTAAGGTAACTAAGTACCTTCTTTGTGCACCTTCAGTGCAGAAATTATTTGGACTTGAGTTTGAAACCTTATGAAAGACAAACTACTCATCCAATTTCAAAACAAGTTTCTTCAAAATTTACATAATTTTGTTTTGCATTTGGTGATTTTTACTAATCTTTTAAAGTATAATTTGCTGTGAGAATGGAAAAAAGCACCACCTTTAGAGTCTTCAGTTGCTCAGCCTGACTTTAATTGCTTACCATTAAATTATTACTTCACCAGTCCCATCCTAATATTTTTACTCAAAGTAGTTTATTCTACAGTGTTCAGAAAGTTGCTGTGCACTGGAATTATGGAAGTCTGATGACAAAACTTTCTTAATTATTACTTTTTATTTTTATTTCATTATTTTATAGAAATGGATATTACAATAACTGGAATAGTTTATAAAAGGTGTTGAAAATGACCTCCTCCAACATCAATTCAACACTGCATACATTTCAATTTGTTTTCAAATACTTTAAGCAGCTGACGTTCTGGAATGTCTTGTATGAATGCTGTTATTGCAGTTTTTAGTTCATCAATCATATGTGTTGTGATACACTGCTTGTTTTGCTGTCCCCCATAGAAAGTAATCTGGGGGAGTCAGATTGGGTGATTGTGCAGGCCATAAACCCCTTGGAATGATTTGTTCACCAAAGACATTTCATAAAAAGGTCATTGACTTGTTAGCTGTGTGCACTGTCAATGCACATCTTGTTGGAACCAACCGTGATTGATTTCCACTTCTGTTAACTGACTAATGAAGTTTGTTAAAGAGCACAATAATCATCACTATTAAGTGTATTTTCAAAAAAGATTGGACCCACAATGCAGATTCTACTCATACCGACCCGGACTTCAATTTTCACTTCGCATAAAGATTGTTTGTGGGGGTTAGTTTCTACCATAGTTGTGTATTTTCTGAATTAATATACCCTCCCGAATGAAACCATGCTTCATCTGTAAAAAACGTAACGTTGAGGATAACTACAGAATTTAGGTCAATAAAACATTTAAAACCATTGACAATAATTTAGTCTTTTGCCATGATCTGTAGGTTTCGATTCTTAAACAAACATTACTTTAGAGGGAAAAGTTTCAGTTTTCTCTTACAGCTTTAGCAAGTCTGATATCTTGCTGCTGTGCTACCGTATGCATTGACTTGGATGGCTTTTGCCCATAGCATCTGAAATATCAAGCAGCTTCTGTTCATTTAGTTTAGGTGGTCTTCTACATCAATCAGCATTTTCAACAGAGTCTGTTGCCTGAAAGTTTTCAACAAGAGTTCATACTGCATTGCAATGAGGAACAGGAGTATTTGGAAACTTTTCAGAAAGCTTATGTTTCACTAAATCAGCATACTTTTCACCTTCACGAAAGACATATTCAACCAGAAAAATGCATTCCTCTACCAAGTGGACTATTACATTTCTCGCAACTATTGATTCTGATAAACAAAACAACCCGAAAGGAAATGAAGCATGTTCAATCACAACTGAACTGACATCTTGGTTTATTACTGAGCAATGCCCAACAAACCCACAGGGCAACCAACCTAACACCGAAAGAAGAGAATGCATCACATAATTCTAAAGCATACTACACACTGACTTTCTGAATGTATTGTATTAATGTATCTAAATTTCAGATCTATACCAGAATCATTTATGAGCTGTCATTCAATTTGTAAAACAATTTTATCTTCGGAACAACATTACATGGAATCACAGGTCAAGGGTCTATGTTGTTATTATTTTAAATTGATGAGTACAATATTTTATAAAAGTTATTACTAACCTGAATTTTATTTTTTAGAGATTTTTATGTATAAAGAATTTGAGTAGGATATCTTAATGGCAGACAATCAAAATCAGGCTATGTAGCAGAAGACTCCAAAAAAGTACGTTTTTTTGTTTTTTCAGTAAAAACATAAAAAATACTGTCTACCTGATCTCAAAATAATTCTGATCAAAATTTACATAATTTTATCTTATATTGAAATTTTATTTAAAAAATTTTTTAACTTATGTTTTTAATGAAAAAACAAAAAAAAATTTTTTTTTTTGTGTCTTCTCACGTAGCTTGATTTTGATTGTCTGCCATTAAGTTATCCTGTTCAAATTCTTAATGTTATTTCTGACGCAAAATTTTAAGTAAGTTATTTGAACCTCCATTATAAAATCATTACAACTTATTCAGTTGGCTGTCAACTCTAACCTCATGTCTGATATGGTTGGACTTGAAGACATGATAGGGTTGGACTTGAAGACAGATATAAACGACATGAAATCAGAAAAAAAAATAGCTATTCATCTGGATATTTTCATCAATGAAAATTAAAAAAAACTGCACAAAATTTTTGATCAAACCTCATATGTGGAATTTATAATTATTGAGAAACATAGAAAATATTCTAAGGATTGAAAGTTGCCTGTCGATAGAGTTCGTTCATTTACCATACAATTGGTAGTACATTTATTAACATAGATATATTTAACCCTGGAAGTGAAAACTGTCAATTTTCCATCAGAAGTATTTTGAAATGCACACTATATGTTGAAAAAGTGACAACTGTTTATTTCTGTAATATCTCTACTTCTAGAAGTTCTAAAGGCAATCAATATATGTTGTGACATATTCTTTATTTTTTTTTAGTCTCAATTGAAGATACTCTTTTCAATATATCTGTATTGTCATGTGTGTGATGATATTTTGAAAATGATAATGTAACAGCTACTGATGGTAAAAATGAATCTGAATTTTATGTGTAGAGTTGTCATTGTTTTTATATCAAACTTTCTTTAAAATTTTTATTTTTAGAAATGTGTGGTGAATCATTAAAATACAGTGAGATTATATTTATATTACATAAATTTAGTGACACTCAAATTAATAATTTAATTAGCAAAAAAGTCAATGATCAAATTATAAATCAGATATAATTACTGAAAGGATTTCAGGTCATTTATCCTGTAACAGTAAAAACCTACATGCTTAAAATAATAGTACAGATGCCAAAAAACTTATATGTGAAACAAAGTAATTCTACCAGGAAAAAAATAAAACAGGAAGAAAATTTTTCAGTAAAGGGTTCACAAAGTTAGACTGACATTCCACCTCTCATAACCCTTCTCCTATTATAAAATAGCTTATATTTTATGCACTCAAATATACTGAAAAGTCAGGTTATTAAAATGAAAATAATCTCTATAAAATGTATTTATACTGAATATTAAAAAAATTCCTAGTTATACATTTTCAATTCGAATAAAAAAACTTTTAGTGCATTTTAATTATTTATATTTTAACTTTATAAATTCTCACATGGATATCACACTGGTTATTAAAATAAAAATTCAAAGAATTAGCTTTCAAATGATCTGTAATACCAGTCATTTATTTATTTTTTTGAGGGCGAAAAACGTCTGCGCGTTATCATCGCCCAAATTTTTTTTTAGGAAAAAAAAATAAAAGTAATTAAAACTAGTAGATAAAAGTAAAACTTAAAACTAATATCACAGGTAAAAAAAGAAAAATAAAAGAAAAAATAAAATACAATTTAACAAAGTCCGAAATGGATGTAAAAGGCTCCCTACTCGGATAACAAAAACAAAACACAGACCTATAGAAATTAAATTTTTTCTGTTAACCCTACACTACGCAAAAATAGAAACATCCGGTTTAAAACTTCTTTATCATCGCACAAGACAACACGGATGTTTCTGGGTAGTTTAAATTTATGACGCAATGCCGCATAACATATGCAGTCCACGAGTATGTAGGGCACAGTCATGCAGCAGTTGCATCGAGCGCATAGGGGTGCGTGTCCTCTTGTCATTAGGTACTCGTGTGTCCTATCCGCAATCGACAGAGGTCTACTTCCTCACGTCGAGATTTTCTACATGAGGAGTCCCATGGCAACACAGAATCTTTATTCTGCCGGAGTTTATTATCTACAGTAGCCATCGCCTTGCCACCTTGATCTTAAAGATTGTTTTACGTAATTAATAAAATTAATTACGTAAAACATACCAATTACGAAAAAATAAAAAGTACCACTCGCGTGGTGAAAGGAGGTTGATTACATGCGTCTTTGGCAACGGAATCTGCTTAATCATTACCTGGAATCCCTACGTGGCTAGGGACCCAGCAAAAACTTACTTCTGTGTTGCGATTATTCAACTCGGCGATTGCGTTGTAAATTTCAATGAAGATAGGATGTTTGGAATAAAGGTTTTTTAATGCTTGGAAAGCACTACACGAGTCACTGCAAATAAGAATTTTTCTATATTTAGGGTTAATGATATTTAGAGCCTTATTTATAGCGTATAGTTCAGCGGTAAACACACTCGTAATACCGGGTAGACCAAACATATAAGTTCTTTCATTGATAACAAATGCACAACCAACGGTATCGTTTTGTTTTGACTCAACAGTGTATACCACCGCGTCTGGGTTCATCTTGGAGAGAACTCATTAAAACATGTGTTGGAAGACAGTAGGTAATGTTGATTGTTTATTGTATGTTGTAAGGTCAAAAGTAAAATTTATAAGGTTTATTCCCCACGGAGGATATGAGCACGGATACGTTGGAAAGAATGACGGTGTGTCAACATTTATATGCTGCAGCAGACGGGTACGGACACCGGCAGGGGCATTACAACGTGAATGGTCCTCATATTTTCCTAAATTAGAATTTCTAAGAACCGAGTCAAAAGCCGGGTGATTTGGCTGTCCTTTGAGAGAGCAAAATAAGATAATAAAAGCTAATCCCGTCTATCCCAAAGTGATGGTTCACCACAGTCTACAAGTAAGCTTGCGAGAGGACGTGATCTAAACGCGCCTGTGGCAAGCCGAAGGAAAGCATGATGTACACTATCCAGCATTTTAAGCACGAATTGACGAGCTGAAGAGTAGGCGACACAACCATAATCTAAACGGGAGCGAACAAAGGAATAGTAAAAACGTATCATACATGATCTATCAGCTCCCCAGTTGGTGTTAGTAAGGACTCGCATCATATCTAGAAGTTTGGAACATTTTGTTTTCAATTCTTTTAAATGTTTGACCCAAGTAAGACGGCTATCAAAAAATAAACCTAAAAACTTGACGTAAGTAGAGATAGTAATAGTCTCTCCGTTCAGAAAAATTTGCGGAATAGAAGGGTTTCGTAGCCGAGAAAAAACTACACATTTTGTTTTTTCGGATGAAAATGTGAAACCAGTAATCCTGGACCAAGCTTCAAGGTGAGAAATAGTGTTCTGTAGCAGTCTCTCTGCTGTGGGTGTTGAACGGCTCGCAATGTAAATAGCAAAATCGTCAACAAATAGAGAACATGAGACAGGAGCCTGCACACAATTGGTAATACTGTTTATGGCTACAGAAAATAAGGTGGCACTTAATACACTAACTTGAGGCACTCCACTTTTCAAGATGACACTACCTGAGAGCGAATCGTCCACACGAACACGAGCCGTTCGGTGATTTAAGAATCCCCGGATAAAAGCAAGCATATTGCCCTTGATTCCCCATTCTTTGAGAGCGTTAAGAATACCACGTCGCCAGGCCGTGTCGTACGCCTTTTTTATATCAAAGAAGATAGCGACGAGGTGCTGGCGATTTAGGAAAGCGTTTTGTATGGTTGTTTCCATTGACACTAAATGGTCAATGGAAGATCGACTTTGTCAGAAACCACACTGTTCTGGAGATAGAAAGCCATGTCTCTCCAAGTACCATGTCAGCCTGCGGTTTAATATTCTCTCCATTATTTTACACAAAACGCTTGTTAAAGAAATACGGCGATAGGTTGAGGGGTTGGTTTTGTCTTTACCAGGTTTTAGTACTCTAGTGGAGTTGTGGACTGCACGGTGTGTAGACGTGTCTCTCTAGAGCTCCGCGTTTTTTGTTGTTTTCGATTGGTTTTTACATTGATTTGGTGGATTGGACAAGGAATACGGACTATCATTTTTGAGTTATTTGGTTACGGATTTATCAAGTTTTTTATAGTTTTTTGTTCTCATTAGTGAGATCAATATTTTTGTGTTTTTTACTCGCTAAATCTTAGATATTATTGTGTGTTAAAGTGTTGGTGACTTTTATCAATAACGAAAAGACTACCAGTGTGTATAAAAAGTGAGTAAACTTATTGTACAATAACTTTTTAACAGTTTTTTGAGGTTATAATAGAGCTTATAATAGCAAATTATTCTAAGTTATTCGACAGGCTAATACCAGTCTGAAATTAACTGTAAACAAGGACTTAGGAAATTTTTTCGTGTATTAGTAGTTATACGAGTGAAATTTTTCTAAGTCCTTAGACTAGTTTTTATTAGGGAATTCTTTGTTCCTTAATAATTTCTGAACCACTCGTCCTACAACCCTCATCCCAAGTTATAAATCCATCCCAAAAAGTTTCCTACCCTCTGACCCCCCTCCACCGCCAAAAATGTTGGACCCTATTTTTGGGTTGATACATTTTACCAACCCCTCCGACCCCCCCAAATTTCTTTTGGGGCTCCCATCCCCGAGTGGGTACTCGTTGGACTCGGGATCGCCCCCATAGTCCAACAGCGCTAATATGAGACGAAGAGGATCACTCCCCTTAGAGGGATCATCGCAGGGAGCTTCTAGCTCACAAAAAGTTACCATTACTAAGAAAACGGAGGGTAAATGTAAAAAGAGACCCCGACAGGGGTCCTCAGAAGAAGAAGAAGGACCGCCGGAGAGCCTTAGCAATCTGGTTTACCAATTGGGATTAACTATGGTGGCATTGAGACGGCATATGGGACCTCTCAAAATACATAAGTACACATGAGCAGGAGCTCAAAGGCATATATGATGGGCTTAATGCCTTGACGCAAATCTCGTCCCCTTTATCAGTTGTTACGCAGGCTACTCAGATGGAGCAAATTCTTACTAAGGAGCTGACAGATGAGCAAATAATAGATCTACTGCCCAAAAGGTGGCCAAATAGTTTGCGGAACAAAATTAGTTTGATTAACGAGTTGCTTCTGAGGTGGTGGACTCTTGTACTGTTAGTGATTTAAGTAAATCAAGTCAAGGGGATGAAAAAGAAGGTATTAGTACCAAATACAAAGTAGGCGACATTCGTAAAGATGTACAATCAATTCTTGGAGACTGTGACAACATTAAGAAAAGTAAATACAAAATCTACTATGATGGTAATGCTACTGAGAAGAGCACAATGGGAGCTATATTGAGGGCTTTAAGGAAGATTATTCCTCAGGCTGGTAATTTAGTTTTTGTCGTCCCCAATAATAATATTGGAAACTATATGAAGAAATTAATATCTTATTTGCGGAGAGACGAGAAAGTAGCAGTTAAAGTGCTTACGATCCCAGTTGAAGGTAAACCTATACAAGGCAAGTCTGGACAAGGCCATATTAAAAAGTCGACACCACCGGCAGTTGACAGTCTTACTGTGGTTATCAAAGCAGCTGGAAAATCCTATTCTGATTTACTTAAAACGATGAAGTCTGCAGTAAGTAGCGAAGATGCAAAAGAGGTCATCTCCTTACGTAAGGGCAGGAGTGAAGAACTCCACGTGAGAATTCAGGGAGCGCAGAAAGCTGCAGAGTTTACAAGTAACCTTCGAGATAAGGCGGCAGATCTGCATGTTGACCTGCGTACAAGAGCGGGAAGGCGCACAATAGTTCACATCAGGGATGTAGAATATGACACCACTGAGACAGAAATTTTTGCTGCAATTACTGCAAGAGTAGGTAGATGAGGACATCAAGATATCGTCAATTAGAAAAGGGTACGCCGAGACCCAAAATGTTACAGTTATCACCTTGTATAGGGCTGCCTGTAAGCTGGTGGAACAAAGGTTGAGGATTGGCTGGGTAAATTGTCGGGCATATATTAGGGAATCAGAGGAAAAGTGCTTCAGATGCTGGAATACTGGACATCGTAAACATGAGTGCAAGGGCCCTGACAGAATGGATCTCTGCTTCAATTGTGGAGGCGGAGACCACAAGATTGCTGAATGCCGGGAGCATAGTAGCTGCCTGGATTGTCGGAGCCAAGAACACCGCACCGGAGGCTGGGGGTGCTCAAAACACTTAAATGCTTAAGGTGATAATGGTTAACGCAAACAGAAGCACCATGTCTCATGATTTGGTTAGTGAACTGGTCATAGAGCAGAGGGCTGATTTACTGATAATCACGGAGCCGAACAAGTACCTTGTTGCTAGATCAGGCTGGATGGTGGATACAAATGGTGACATGGCAATTATGGATGTAAGTGGCAGGATAGCATGGAGATTGACGTCCAGATCTGGAGGCATGTTGGCGGTGGAGTCGGATTCAACACTAGCGATTGGTGCCTATGTGTCTCCAAACTGTGACATACATGAATTTACTAGAAGACTAGACATAATACAAGGAGTAGTAAATAACGCTAGGAAGAAAGTCATTATTCTAGGTGATTTCAATAGTAAAGCGATTGCAGCAGGGAGCGCATACACCAATCGCAGAGGTGAGATCCTTACGGATATGATGGGGGCAAATAGCTGTCATTGTGTAAATGATGGCACCCCTACATATAAGGCGAGAGGACACTCGTCAGTCTTGGACTTAACAATCATAGACGATAGATGGAGTAGGGAACACTTGGACTGGCGAGTGTTACCACATGATGTGGCGAGTGACCATCATGCCACTATGATTACCATAAAAGACTCAGACTATGTGACTAGAGAGAAAATGCCCTATAGTAGTTTTACAATGGAACAGATCGAGATCATAATCGAACGGCCGAAAGGATTATCAACATAGAGAATCTGACACCAGTTGCCCTGACTAACGTTATAAGACAAGAAATGGGCAGAGTAGCTCACAGAAGAGCTAATAGTCACTCAGTGTATTGGTGGAATATGGAGATTGAAACACTGAGAGGGTTCCTACAATCGCGCAGAAGAAGGAAGCAGAGACTCAGAATGCGAGGCGGACATGAGTACAAGGAGGCATCTCTGGCTTATAAAGATACCAGACGGGCCTTAAACAAAGCTATTCGTGTGTCTAAGAAAAAACAACGGCACAGACTCTGCGAGGAGTTAGATGGAGACCCCTGGGGACAGGCATACAAAATAATCACTAAGCGATTTGGAAGGCGTCTGCCCGTATTAAATAATGAGCAAGTAGAACAACAAATTAATGAGCTATTCCCCGGTAGAGTAGAAACTGCAGGAAATGTTATAGATTGCGAACCCAGACGCTTCACGTTCTCTGAACTGCACTTGGCTGTAGCACAACTGGGTAATAGGAAGAGCCCGGGTCCAGACGGAATTCCAGCGGCACTCCTTAAAGGGCTGATAAAGAGAATTCCTTATGAAATGCTTGATGTTGCCAGCCATGGATTAGAAAACAAGACATTTCCAGGAATCTGGAAGGAATCTAGGGTGGTGTTCCTCCCAAAAGGCACAAATGACAATGGAGAACCTTTATACAGACCATTGAGTCTTTTAAATACCATGGCGAAGGTAGTGGAGAAGATGCTCGCTGGCCGAATCTTTAAGGAACTTGAGGAAGGAATAGGCATTAGTGGAAATCAGTTTGGATTCATGAAGGGTCGTTCGACGATACAGTCGGCGACAAAGGTGATCGACTGGGCTAAGGATACTAGGAGCGGCACATGGAGAACTAGGCGTATTCCCCTATTCATAGCTTTAGATGTAAAAAATGCATTCGGTTCTATCAAGTGGGAATCAATAAATAGGGCATTAGTGGAAAAAGGTATCAGTCCTTATTTAAGAAGGCAGATAGGGGAATACCTCTCAAATAGAGAATGCTTGGTGGAGACGCAGAGTGAGTGCCTACGTTTCAATATTTATGGCGGTGTGCCACAGGGGTCTGTACTGGGACCCTTACTCTGGATACTGGCCTTCGATGGGATATTAAGACTAGACTATTAGGATGGGGTACAAGTAATTGCCTATGCCGATGACCTGGCGATACTCATCAAGGGTAAAACAACTGTCGATGTACAAGAGAGTGCTAACAAAACGTTACGGACGATAGATAATTGGTTGAAAGAGAGGGGACTCCAGCTGGCAATAGAAAAATGTAAATATATTATGTTCACAGGGAAGAGGATTTTAGACCGTCCAGCCATCCAATTGGAAACCACCAAATAACAGAGGTCGAAAAGATCAAATACCTGGGTGTGACTTATGAGAGGAATTGCCGGTTCACCCAGCATATAATAGACATATGTGCCAAAGGTGAACAGATGACTAAGAATTTGAATATAGTAATGTCTTCGCAGAGAGCTCCAAGACCTTCTAAGCGAAGGGCGATAGCGTCCACAGTGACATCCATGATGTTATATGCAGTACCAGTGTGGTGGCACTCAGTCAGGGCTAAAAGAAATTTCAACAGACTGGTTAGTACTCATAGGAGGCTGTTGCTGGGGGTTGTTTCAGCTTACAGGACGGTCTCCTATGAGGCGTTGTGCGTGTTGTCTGGGGTGCCACCAATAGACTTAATGGCCCTAAATAGAGTCGAGAGGGCGCAAGGCCTCGAAGCAAATGAAGCAAAAGATACACTTAGACATAGATGGCAAAATAGATGGCAGGAGGATGGACCAGCCAGACGCACGAAGGAGCTGATTCCAGATCTTGCACTATGGTTAGACAGGAAACATGGTGAGTTAAATTATCATATCACGCAGTTTTTTACAGGTCATGTCAATTTCAATGAGTACCTTCATCGTGTTGGAAGAAGGCCAGGTCCAGAATGTATGTACTGTGAGAGAATTGACAATGCAGAACACACATTTTTCTGCTGCGAGAGGTGGGCAATTAAAAGGAGGAACTGTGGCATAATAGGTATGAGCCCAGCAGAGGTCCTAGAGCACATGTTGAGGAGCGAAATAAACTGGAAGAAGGTTACGGAATTTATAGTAGCAGTACTAACAGAGAAGGATATAGATGAAAGGCGACTAGGTTACTAGTGTAGAATACGGTAGGGTGGACAGCCTCAGTGGTGAGAGACGGCACGCTGAGGTGTGTCGTTCTCAATGATCCACTGAGGACTCCAAGGGTTTAGATAGGTTCTGATGAAGAAGAAGAGTAAGAAAAGACCCGGTGCCACGTTACGGCTATTCGAGGTATGTCGTGGTTTCCCAATGGGCAAACAGAAAATCACTCAAAAGAGCTGACACCGGCGAGCCGATCTGCCATGCCGGACGTTCAGCCGGTAGGCGGAAAGGCTCGTTAGAGTTTACCAGACACTCCCCTGGGTGGCGCAATACCAACCAGTCGGACTGGCCCAGGGGAGTAGAGTGAAAAAAAAAAAAAAAAAAAAAAAAAAAGGTTTTAGTACTGGTATAATAAATGCTTCTGACCAGCCGGGTGGGAAGTCTTGTTCGGGGATTAAACCATTGTAAATATTGAAAAGATGTTGTAGTGCCGAATTGGAAGGTGTGAAAGCATGGCAAGGCGAATGTTTTCTGGTGTAGGGGAAGTGTCATGTGAGTTTTTAAGTGTGTGTAACAATTCCTTAAATACGAATGGGGCGTTTAATTCACCAACCGAATCACCAATGTTTAACGATAATACTTCTATCTGTATCTTGTACCTTTGAAAATCGTTATTATACGATGAAGTGAGAGACATCGAGCGGAAAGATTTTGCTAGAGTACTTGCCACAGCCGAAGGTGATGAAAGGAGTTCTTCATCAATAAGACCGAGAATAGATTATTTAGGTGATCCGAAAATTGTACGGATTTTTTTCCGCACAGTAGACGTGGGAGTAGTGTGTGAGATAATGTTCACGTATTTCATCCATGAATTCCTCTTAGCGTTCAAGAATACCCGACGGCAGACCGCTCTAGCCCTGCGGTATAAATTTAGATGTTCAGCTGTAGGCCTACGATTAAATTTGCGTAGTGCCTGCCGTCGATTCCTAGTACCATATTTGCAATCATCATTCCACCATTGATCGCTTCTCGGCCTCTGGCCCCGTACTGGAAATTGCACGCATATTACCGGTGATATTTCTGCAATAACAGTGTCCTATGTACCCGTCTTCGGGGCTGTAAAACGGTCGGTGGCTGTTAGTCAACTTACGTTGCTACAGCGTTTTTAACAAAGTAGCAGCGTAGTGTATTGCAGTAGTGCCACCGTCGGCTGAATAAGGACGTTTCCTTTGCATTGTTGGTATCCCCTTTACGTAGTTGGTGAGGCCATATAAGTTTCAGATCTTCTGGCAGGTTCGGGAAGCGATTTCGCTCCGACCTCGCCGGTGGTCAATAGGAGCTTTTAACTTTTGACTCCTTTAGTGGGCTGCGGAACAGGCGGTCCGGTCGAGTAAGATCTAGTTAGACGCTCACCTGTTCTTGTGGCAGGTGGTAGTTTCAAACAAGCGGTGATCGTAGTGCTTGGAGACACAGCTGTTGTAGTTTTTTCTAGTTTAGCGATGGAGCAACCGGGAGGAGGTTGTTTGGAGGACTTGGTCGGATTGGTCAAGGACCTGGTCACCGGTGACCCCTTCGTGCCACGAAGGTCAGTCGGCAGGTCATCCCGGTCTTCCGCAAAGGAAGTCTCGGAAGCCCCTCGGGTAGTGGAGCGCCCGAGCGAAGTGGCATCGCAGAAAAACCTGCGAGATACCTCAACCTCGAGCGGCGCGGTAAAGGCGAAAGCCGGATCCGTGCAGCAAGGGCATGCACTGAGGAGGGCGCCAAGTCCGAAGTGCGCCTCCCATCGAAGTCGGGAAAGGCGGAAAGCGGAAGCGCTAAATCCGCTCCTGGGCCTAAGGTCCCGGAAGGGAAGCCTGTTGAAAAGCAGGTGACCTCTGGGACTGGAAGCATAGGGCGGATTGAGGAGATGCGGGCCGAATGGTCCAAGATCTCCTCCAAAAAGGAATCGAGAGTCGCTCTTGAGTTTCGTCAGTTAGTGGACGCATACCTGAGCGAATGTTCACTGATGGTGTCGGATCTGGCATTAAAATGTGAAGGCCTCCAGGGTGCGAACCTTGCGCTAGAATCAGTCGTCAGTCGACTGTCAGGCAAGGTCGACCAGGTGTGGAGGGAGTTCGGGGCTTCAAGCCGGTAACGGGTGAAGCCTTGGGCGAGCTCCACAAGTCCATTAAGAGAGTGGAGGAGAAAGTAAAAAAGCCTGTCTCCTTCGCCTCGATAACCGCCACGCCTGCGCCTAAGCGGGTAGGTCCGCCGCCGCCAGCCCAGGCGCTGGCAACTAAAAGTAAGCGGGCCACTGTTAAGGTGGTCTCTGTAAAACCTGGTCGGGGGCTTCGTCTGCGATGACGGAGCTAACCCTCAAGAAGATCCTACACCCGCGGAAGGAAAGGTTCCAAGTTTCCCGGGTCACTAAAACCAGGGATCATGGAGTAGTCCTGGAGGTCGTAAGTGAACAGCAGGCTAAGCAACTGCTGGAGGCCGACGTTCTGGCCAAGAACGGGCTGAAGGCTCAGCTGTTAGCCGAGCGTAAATCGCAGATATTGGTTTACGATGTGCCAAGGGCAACAAGGGTAGAGGAGCCCGAAATCCTCAAGGCGATCCACACCCAAAATCCAGTGTTGGCTATGGCGGTCAAGGACTTCCTTCGGGAAACCAAGGTGGTTCGGCAGCTGGGGGGGAAGGAATCCCTGAAGAGCCACTGGGTTCTCGAGACCTCGCCTAAGATCCGGGTACTAAGACCGGTGGTCTTAGTGGCCGGTGGAAGATTGTTCTTTGGGTGGACTGCCTGTAGGGTTGTCGATCATGTAGAGGTAGTCCGATGCTATAAGTGTCAGGGCTTTGGGCAGACCTCTCTCCGATGCCGTGCGCAGAAGGAGATGTGTGGCCACTGTGCCGCTCCGGGGCACAGGGCAACCAATTGCCCTGCAAAGTCGTCGCCTGCTAAGTGCGCCACCTGTACCCAGGTGAAAGGCAGCAATGCTGGACACCGGGTCAGGGGCAGGTAGTGTAAGGCGTACGAGATCGCACGCGCTAGAGCTGTAAACAACACAGCCTATGGCGACGCCTGAACGGCGGGAAGCCCTTAGGGACAGCTTTCACCAATTCGAACGCCTGCGCCTGGGGCAGCTAAACCTGCACCATTCCCGGGCGGCCACGAGTGAGGCCATGAGGCTCCTTGAGGAGTACGATCTCGAGGTCCTCTTGGTCCAGGAGCCGTACGCGGTCGCGGATAGGGTGGTCGGCTTCCACGGGGTGAAAGTGATTCATTCTCGTGGGGGACGGCCGCTCTCTGCGATCGTGGTGGGCTCTGACTCTTTGGGTATCTTCTGGATGCCCCAGTGGTCTGACGAGCAATTCACCGTCGTGCCGATCACGAGGGGTACGCTGGATGTCGTACTGGTGTCGGAAACTTCCAGCATGGATGGAGATCTGGCGAAGTTGGGTAGGATTATGGACGATCTCCCGGGCACCAGAGTGTTGGTTGCTCTGGACGCTATCGCCAAGTCTACCACCTGGGGTTCACCACTTACAGATCCCAGAGGCGCTGGTCTCGAACAGTTCACAGAAGCCAGGAACCTCTACTTGATTAATGATGCGGAGCATCCGCCAACTTTCTCCAGCGAACTAGAGGAGCTAGAGAATAGGGCGCAGGCGGCTTTGTCAACCGCCGAGGGCTGGATGAACATGCAAAATTTAAAGATTTATGTGCCCAATACGAAGTTTATGCTTCTGAAGGGTACAGACAAATTATCAAGCCGTCGTAACCCCCACATTAAGTATAAAGGCTGTGCAATCAGCCGAGTAAGGGTTCATAAGTACCTAGGTGTTTTGTTTGATGACAAATTGCTTTTTAGTAACCACATTAAGCAAGTTGCGGCGGACGCCGTCTCTGTGATGCACAAACTTAGAAGGATTGCTTGGAAGGATTACGGGGTGTCGGGCCGTCAAATGAACTTGGTGTACTGAGGTGTCTTCGAGAGCATGATCTCATACGAGGCGCCAATTTGGGCGCATAGGTTAGATAGAAATAGAGCACTGCTTCAAAATTTAAGGAGTGCCCAGCGCAGAGCCTTGATAGTATACACTGGTGTTTTTAAAACAACCTCCTATGAGTCTACTACCGTATTGGGAAAGGCTCTCCCAATCGATTTAGTGATGAAAGTTCGAGCAGCCATGTGGAAGTTGCGAAGAGGTCGGGAAACCGAGGTATTTGGGATGCGGTTTCGAGCCGGGCTAGAACCGGAACGGAACGGCTATCACAATGCACCGGGTCTAAATTTCGTACAGTTGCCCATTTCCCGCCTGAGGAAGAGGCTTTGGAGCCTCGAGATGGAGGCATAGCAGCATGAATGGCACACCACGAATAAGGGAAGATCCCTGTATAGATTTATACAGGATCTGGGGGGATGGTATGCCTCGAATTCATTTTTAAGGGCGTCGGGTGCCCAAGTGTTCAAACAACCATGTGAATTTGATGCAATATCTGTTCAGGTTTCGCCTAGCGGCTGATGAGTTGTGTGTCTGCGGGGAGGTCCAGTCGAACGAACATCTAATGTTCGACTGCCCCGCTCTTGGGGGCAGGAGTTTTAGTTTGACAAGTGAGCGGTTGGGACACATAACCGGGTGGTGAATAGCACCCTGCTCAATCCACTCAGGCTGATAGGTAGTTCACTAGGAGCTTTTAGGTAACGAGGTCACTACTAAACTGTTTTAGAGGCACAGTAGCCGTATCTTGGCACTGACATTTGGTCTATGCTCTAGGGCGACCGAATGGGGTGGCGGCGGGAGAAATGCCAGTTAACCAATCATTCCACCATGGAACGGAAGTTCGTCTAGGATTACCCGATGTTTGTGGGATTATCTGTTGGCATTCTCAAGTATCATGGACGTAAAAGAAGAATATTCATCGAGGATGTTCGCTCCATCGTCATACTGAGATTGGAATGCTTTATGGTATCCGTTCCAATCTGCCTTTTCAACAATCCATCTCCGTGGCCTTCTTTTAATCTCACAGTCTACACCGAAATCAATAATAATTGGTCTGTGATCACTGCCGTGAAAGTCATCACAAACAGACCAATTAAGATAAGGGAGTAAATTCGGTAAGCATATGGAGAGATCGACATTAGATACACTACCAGATGATAAGGACATGAATGTGTGTGGTCCATTATTCAGTAGACAAAGGTCCAAGTGCTGTCTCACTCTGTTTATCATATTTCCTCGAGTGGAGCAGAAGGTTGAACCCCAGGAAATATGGTGGGCATTGAAGTCTCCTACTATGAACGATGGAGATGGTATTTGCGTGAGGAGATTTGAGACATCTAGAGCACTGAACTCAGTGTTCAGTGAGAGATACAAATTGCAGATATGTAATTTGAATTTGTGGTTATGTGGGTTCCCTTTACGAGGAGCTTATTAGGTGGTTTACTGCCAGCTGTGATAGTCCCTACTCGTACCGGTAAGACTTTAGGAACAGGGACTTTCGTATGGATCACACTGTTGGATTCACTAACTGCGACGAAAGACTTTTTATTCATCTTTGTCAGCTCTAAAATAGTGGCTGTAAGTGAAGCGACTTGATCAGAAAGCATCTGAACAAGTTTTTTAAGTTCATTGCAGGATCCGAAACTGCTGATTACTAAAATTTGTAAGAGTTTGTTTCGATGTAGCGGTGGCAAAAGATACATCTGGTTTAACCAGATTCCGTGAATTATTTATCTTTTTATATTCTCTGCGTGCAGCTGGTAAAGATAGCTTCTCCTCAGTACAGATTTAAAGAATTGCCTTTTCTTCTTTAAAGGTTGGGAAATCTCGGGATTGGGCTGTATGTGAACCACTGCAGTTCGCACATTTTTCACCTTCTTCGCAGTTAGTGTCATTGTTACCTTCTTTAGTACATCGAGGACAGATCTCCGTTTTCGAGCAAGATGTTGTAGTGTGACCATATCCTTGGCATCTGAAACATCGCCGTGGATTTGGTATGAATGGTCGTATCCGAACCGAGAGGTAACCTGCTTTAATCTTCTCTGGTGGAACAGGTAGATTGAACGTTAGTATAAGAGACGGTGTCGGTTCTTCTGTTCCGCTCTGCCGTTTCATTATACGCTTCACTTCAACAACATCTTGTGGTGGCGAACCTCATCAACTATATCAGTGATATCTATATCTAAAAGGTCTCGACAAAAAATTACTCCCCGGCTGGTATTTAACGTCTTGTGGCATTCTGCACTAATATTTATACCACCCATATTACGGAGACGTAGGATAGATCGACTCTGTTCATCGTTGAATGTTTCAATCAGAATCGATCCGTCACGTAATTTCCTGATGTTCTTCGGGGAACCACTTGCACCTGTTATAGTTTTGTTTATTAAGAAAGGTGAAACCTTTTGGAGGGAGCCACCTTCCTGACTATTTCGGAGAACAACGAATTTTATATTTTTAGAATTCAAGTCTAATGATTTGCGGTTCTCTTCAGTAGGACTTTTATCCTCGTCAGACAAAGCTGACCGAGGTCTCTTCACAAGACTAGATTTGGTGGTTTTTTCAGATGGACCACCAACCATCATTGTATTTATTATTGGAACTGAAATTTTGGTCCCACGAGTACCGGCGAAAAGTGGACCACTCCAGCAAAGCGCCGTCGTACTGGAGCTAGAGCTAAATACAACTGGGTTCACCCTGGTGCCCAGAGGACATCGTTCGAGACTCACTACGTACAGCCATTCCCCCATCGGCACGATTTGTTCCCACCTTGTGTTACGGTTGCGTTTCGTAAGATATCGCAACACCACCGAGTGTAAATGTAAGAAATATCAGTGTAGGATGTTATTGTGTAAGTGTGTATGTTGTAATTTATGTAGAGTTCTTGGTGTAGTATATGTGTATAATGTAAATTGTTCTGCAGCTCACTGTATAGTTGGAAGAAAAGCTGCAGAGGCTAGGCCCGTGGGGACGCCAACTCCCAAAGTCTTAAAGAATAAGACTCCCCGTCGGGGCACCAGTCATTTATACTTATACACAAAACTAAAAAAAAAAGCTATTTAAAAATTCCTTAGTAAAATACAGTAAACAAGCCTACCAGTACAAAATTTTGGTACGAGGGCAAATCAAAAATTATCTATACTTTTCATTCTAAATTTTAATTATACAAAGGTAGGGGTTCAACATGTACAACATTTTTCTGCATAACCACCTCTCATGTCAATTAAATTGGTCCAGTGCTCCATAAGCTTGTGTATTCCTTCCAAGAAGAAGGTTTTCGGTCGGTCATGAAGTCACTTTTGCACCACTTCCTTCATAGGACTAAGCCTGAGGATGTCACAAAGCATTCTTGAGGCCCAAAATAATGAAAGTTGGAGGAAGCAAGAATTGGGCCATAGGGAGGATGTACCAGTACATCAAAATTCAACTTGATGGTTTGAATGGTGTGGTGGGCATTGTCATGCAACAATAACACTTTTTTGAGAACAGACTTTATGGAAGCCAATCTCATCATGAACGATTTGTTGGGCAGAACCATAACTGATGTTCAAAAAACATGTTAACTCATTGATAGTAACTCCCCTATTTGCCAGAACCATTTCTCGAACTTACTGAATCTTGTCGTCCATGGTGAAGATTGAAAGATGTTCTGCTCCCTCTTTGTTCATTTTAAATGTCTTGATCCACAAAAATCACATTTATGTGATAAAGCACTATTACCAGATTGTGATACAAATCTATTATGAATTTCAGCCCCTTTCACACCCTTCCACCAGAGAAATTGAAACATTGCTTGTTGTTCCTCTGGTGCAAACTGCTAACAGAGCGGACCTGTTTACAGTGTAATAGTTAGAAGGCAAATGACACGATTGAGATCAAATTTCGCACATGGCTACTGCATATGAAAAACAAAACAAATAAGGCCTTTTGTATCCAGGCATAGTTTAGGATAAACTTTATGACTGAAACCTGATGAATGTGTTAAATGGAAATGAGTATTCTTTTCTTGATAAAAGATCATTTTTCTTTTGCATTTATTTACTTAGAATATATACTTAAAGAAAGAAATTCTTGAAATAACAAATCTAATTAAAATTTGTGACAATTTTAATAATTATTGACGGTGCTATACTTCCTTCTCAACTAGGAACATTTTTTAATGATTTATTCATTTGGTAAGCATCTTAGTGAGAAGTTCCATTGATTAAAAATAGTGGTATATAGAATCTTAAACAATATTCACAGTGAAATTTAAAAGGGAGCTCCAAATTTTTTTTTGTTGATAAAAACAGAATTTTTAATTTCATCATTGCAAAAGAGTTAAAAACAAATTTTAGGGGAAATGTAGAAAAGCAAGCAAAAACTGAAGTAAGTTTTATAGGGAAAATGCTTTTAGAAAAATTTTCCTTTGGTGAACAACAGTTTTCACGATGAAGAATCCTCATTCAAAATAATAACAATTACTTGGAATCAAATATAAGGTTATTAACACTTGGTTTAACGACAAGAAATTAGATCGATTATAATAAAAACTACAGCTTAATTTTAGTAACGAATGCAAACTGACCTTTTACACATTTTGTCTTTAACTGTATATGAAGGAAAAAATAACAATATTCCTTCAGGAACTGTTTGTACTATAGTAAGAATAAGTCTACCGAGTTCATCTTGTACGTTATACGAGTTAATATTTTTGAAATCCATCATCAACGGTCTGCCGTTTGGACCGACCGAAACAGCAGTTGCAAACAACTAAAAAGGAGAAAAAAAGAATTAATATGAATAATATCAAAACATAAATATGAATAGCAGGATAAATAGTATCAAACACTTGCATAACTTGAACTAAGGTTATTATATTACAATTTAAATAAATTTCATTTTACAGAAGAAAATTGGCTAGCGTAAGATATTTCATGTAGACCGTTAGAGTGAAAATAAACGCCCTCAAGGAGATTGATTTTTGCATTTCTGGTCGGGACGCAAAATAGCTAATAATTTTCAAAGATACCGTATTTACTCGCGTACGATGCGCACCTTTTTTCTTTTAACTTTCAGTTGGTGAGGTGGGTGATGTTTCACCGATACATACGGTGAGGTGACGTCATTTTGACACCCCTTAATTTTTTGTTACTTTTTACGTCGTTTTTAATTTTCGTTATTGTTAAGTGAATAAAGGTTTTTAAAACATCTTTGATACTTTAAACCACTTTTTAATACAGTAAAATACTTTAAAATAGTAAATAGGAAAATAGTTTATTTCATACTCCAATTTCACTTTCATTTTGAACATTATGCCTGTTACCAGTTCGTATACCGCAACTCGGACATTTCTTCTCGGTTCTACTTTAGACCATCTAAAATTGGATTTACTCAGATAAACGCTTTCATCTACTTCCCCAAGTTTATAATCCCTTCATTTTCACCACCTCCTGAATCTTCGACCTCAGAATCTTTATCATGTTTGCTGACAATACAATAATTCTGATCAACAGCCTATTCCTCATTTCCTACAGCAACTACCTCTCGATTTCCATCTGTAGCCCATTCTTGATTATAATTTGTACCTTGTTCCCTATTTGGTCCATCAATATTCGAATCCTTGCTTTCCCATCCATCCAGTTCATGAAGAATTGCTTCTTCGAAATTCTGATCATTCACGTTCATATTTACACTGTAAAAAATTAATAAAATTGAAACTGAATGCAAAGAAATTTATATTTATTTAAACAAAAATCTGCAATATTTGATTATTTTACGAAAGGAAACTGTACTTACATAAATGGTGAGCACGTGTCAGTTTGGCGTCGGACACTCGACCGATAAAAAACAGTCACTATAAAAACTCTCAGTGCATGGCAATCTGGAATTCCAAATAAGAGTGCAATATCTGAATTTACCATCACACAGCATATTTTAGTATAATATGTTAATATACGGTAGTAACGTAAACAAATCGTAGCATGTATTTTAATTACTTTTGATTTCACATCAGCAACTTATGTCGAGACACATCCCTTATGTAGACTATATTGTAATCGTCTATTTATAATCTTTTGTCTTAAGTATATTTTTGCTTATCTCCCCGTTTCCGGTTATTATAACATTTTTTATCGTTCATAATTTGTATTTTTGTATAGGACACAAGTCGTTTCAGCTAAACACATAACATATATATTTTGTTTTAGTAGAATGAAGGTAGATTGTGCGTTCGATTTATACTTATACTCAATTTTTCCGGTTTGTTCTTAAAGCGAGCTAGTAAAAATGAGTTTGGTAAAACGTTTGAGTTCGTTTACGGTCGGCGAAAAATAAAAATTGATTTGCTCAGGTGAGGAAATCGGTAACAGTGCGGTAGCCGTAAATTTTATATTCCGGAATCGTATATAAGAGATTGGAAAAATAAATAAGAAAAGTTTACGGATAGCAGTAAAAGTAGAACAGCATTTTGCGGTTCAACCATTCTGAAGTTTCCTGTACAGAATGGTTGTTTTCTTACTTTCAAGACGTACGCGAGTGCGAATTTGTTTTTTCAACGTGTCGGCAAGATTAAAGCCGCACAAATCGCGAGGAAAGTTAAAATAAAAAATTTTAAAGCAAGTCGAAGATGGTTAAATCGTTTTACGAATAGGTATGAACTATCGATAAGAAAATGTACATTTATTTGTCAATGTTTGCCGGATGCCTTCGAGGAAAATTATCGGCCTTCCAGACACGTGTAATTCAGTTACAAGAAAATATCTTTTCACGGGGCAGATAGGAAATGCAGATCGATCACCACTTTACTTTGACGTACCTGCAGATTCAACGATTAACGCTGTCGGTGATAAAACTGCTCGCGTGTGTACTTACAGTAATGAAAAACGACGATGTACAGTCACGTTGACAGTATCTGCCGATGGCAAAAACTTCCACCGTTTATTGAATAAAAAAGAAAAACCTTTCCAAAGGATGAAAAATTACCTGCTGGTGCCATCATTAGGTGCCAAGAAAAAGGATGGACGGATAAGGCGTTAGTTTTAAAGCGAGTAAAATGAGTCGGGAGCGGCGAACCGGTGCTCTTTTAAAACTGAAAAGTATGTTAGCGCACAGTTTTCGCGAACAAACAGACGATGTGAAAAAAGAATTTGAAAAAGTAAAACGGTGCAAGGTTGAAGTCCTTGAACGACGTCATTACCCCAGCCATTCGTTGTTTGTGTTAATTGGCTTTTCAAAGTCTATTTGAAAAATTTTTATTCGGATCGGATGGCCTACAGTCCTACAGCGACTGAAAAAGCCGAGTTTGACATTAATATTCGAGTGGATCTTGGATGCATGCAATTTTACTTCAAACCATCAGATGAGAAGAGCTTCAAGAAACGCTGCATTTCTAATGGCCTAGACGAAAGCGAAGACTCTGCCGTGTGGAACGAAGACGATCACGCTCCTTCTGAAGACGGAGATTCAGCAATGAAGATTAAAAACAGGTAAGAATTACTTTTTCAGATTCACCATATTAGTTTGCAGCCTTCTCAACCGCGGACGGCTGGATGGACATTCAAAATTTAAAGATTCTGTGCCCAAGACGAAGTTTATGCTTCTCAAGGGTGCAGACAAATATCATACAATCGTAACCCCCGTATTAAGTATAAAGGCTGTGTAATCAGCTGAGTTCGAGTTCATAAGTACCTAGGTGTTTTGTTTGATAAGAAGTTGCTGTTTAGCAACCGCATTAGGCAAGTAACGGTGGACGCCACACAGTGATGCACAAACTTAGAGGTTCTATGATTTTAGCTGGTATTATATTAAAGCTGGGAGGGTATGGATTTATTCGTTGTTCGGGTTATATTTATTATTTTTTATTTGATTACGGTTATTTTTTTATAAGTATTTGTTTATTTGGATGTTTTTGTGTTAGAATATTTTGTATAATTCAGAGAAATTTAAAAGTTCTTGTTGCATATTCTTCTGTTTGCTCGGAAGGAGTATGGGTTGTCTGGCCGTCAAATGTACATGGTGTACTGAGGTGTCTTCGAAAGCATGACCTATTACGCGGCGGCCGTTTGGGCGCATAGGATGGACTTGAATAAAGCACTTGTTCAAAATTTAAGGGGTGCCCGGTGCAAAGCTTTAATTGTATGCACTGTTGTTTTAAAAACAACCTCCTACAAGGCTACCACCGAATTGGGAAAGGCTCTCCCAATCGATTTATTGGTGAAAGTTCCGGCAGCCATATGGCGATTGCGAAGAGGTTGGGAGGCCGAGATATTTGGGATGCGGTTTCGGATCGGGCCAGTACCGGAACGGAACGGTGATCGCAATGCGTCGCATGTAAATTTCGTTCAGTTGCCCATCTCCCGCCTGCGGAAGAAGCTGCAGAGCCTGGCAATGGAAGCATGGCATCTGGAATGTGACACCACTACTAAGGGAAGATCCCTGTACAAGTTTATACGGGATCTGGGGGAATGGTACGCCTCGAGTTCATTTTTAAGGGCAACGGGTACCCAGGTGCTCACCGACCATTTTAATTTGAACCAATATCTGTTTCTGTTCCGCCTGACAGCTGATGAACTGTGCATCTGCGGGGAGGTCCAGTCAAATGAACACCTGATGTTTGACTGCCCTGCTCTTGGTGGTGGGGAGGCAGAGACCGGGCCACCCTGGAACTTAGAGGCCAAGAGGAAAATTGGCTACTCACAAGTGGCAAGTCGATGTGGCAAGAGCCGCATTGTCGGACCGTGTGGGTGTTACTTGACGCGGTTACTTTATTCAACCGACATCAGTAGTTTACCTAAGGGAATGACTCCTACCAGTGCTTTGGGAAACTAACCTAGAGATATATGGCTGTCCACCATCCAATTAAGGCTCCAAGCGCTTTAATATGGTGGACAGGTACTTTCTGGCATTCAGCGACCTAATCGTGACAGCGAATTGCTGTCAAGACAAAGTAAATTTCAATTTATGGATGTCATATATACTTTTTGTAGTTGACGGGGTGCGTCTACCCATTTTAGTAAATATAAGACAAGTGAGCGGTTGGACCATGTAAGCCGGTGGTGTATGGCACCGCGATTAGTCTGCTCACGCTGTTAGGTAAGCTCTAGATGCTATTTAGAACACTGGTCGCTAAACTGTTTCGAGAATCAGTAGCCGTTTGCGGCACAGACATTCGGTCTTATACTTTAGGGCGACCAAATGGGGTGGTGATGGAAGAAATGCCAAGAAAACCAATTACCATATTAGTGTGTTAACTCGCTTGTCTTTTAAAACGATTGTATAATGTCGCTACAATAGGCTCTTTGTTCTTTTTTGTTTCAGACGTGCCTGCTACCGTACGTGTGCTTCCGTATTTTTTACAGAGTTTATCAATATACCGTGATTTTTGTATATAATGCAGTAATTAATGACAATTTAGTTTTAGTATTTAATTTTTATCGTACAAAAAATAAACAAAAATCAATTAAAAATTTTACACGTTAAATGTTTTCCAAAAATTAACCCATTATTTTTCGGGTGGGCGTCTTACGCAAGTAAATACGGTTTGTAATCGACTTATTACAGACAACACCAGCGGTAAGAGGAAGCAACCTTGCCGTAACAACAAATTTGTCTCCTCACACAAATAAAGGTAATTTTCTACTCGCTATGTGAAATGCAATCACAGATTAATTACACACCTCAAAAGCAAAAATAATTATTTGAATTATGTTTAGAGATAAAAAGTCGTAAACAACACAGTCGATAAAAAAATCTAATATAAACTGAAATAATGTCATTAAAATAACTACAGGTAAAAAAGACATTTTATAAAATATTATTCTATTATCACTACTATCAATTTTTTGAAAATTAAGGTTTTGTTTATGGTGGGGGGAAATGCCAGTTAATCTTTCAAGTGTTTTTTTTACAAAATTCTATATCTTTAAAAATTTTTTTGGATAAACCTGGATTTGAGGTAACTGTTAGCAGCATTTACAGTTAATAATATTTTTTAGTATACAGCACTCTGCCAGTAATTAATTACTCTTAACTGATTGGAATGGGATAATAATCTTGTGGTCAGGGTTAGCATTTACATACACTATAACATTTCATCTATAAGAAAGCATAACTGTTATTACGGTATATATATATACACATACACACACACACACACACACACACACACACACACACACACACACACACACACACACACACACACACACACACACACACAATAGTCTTTTAAATATATATATATATATATGTATATGTGGTAGATTTTAGAGCGACGTTGGACTGTATGTTCATAGGTGATGAATGAGACAACGCCTTGTTGCTTATTGAATAATGGTTTAATGAATTGTCATTTTGACAGTTAATGAAATGAATTGTAACATAAAGTATAACTTGACATATAAAAATAAAAAATATAAAATTAAATAAAACATTAAAGCTAACGTTCATCCGAACAAAGAATGGAGTCCATCCGGACTAAGAGTATGAAGTGACTGCCTTGGATCAGATTCGAGCGCCGAATGCTAGTACGAGCGGAACTCTCCGGTGAGCGCTAGCACCCATTTGATCGCAGCACCGGGCGGCTCGGCATGGAACGGAACAATATACACGAGGTCAGTAAGCAAAGTAATGAGACTAGTTCAGAAAAACTTTTTATTTAAAATCCAATTATACATGGACTCTATCACCTTTGAAATAGTTACCTTGGGAACCCACACAACAGAAATCCGAATATCTTTCACATGGTTGGTTCGATTTTTTCTTATGTTTTCTACTGTTCCAAAATGATATCCTTTGAGGTGTTTTTTAAAGTTGGGAACAGGAAAAAGTCGCAGGGACTCAAGTCAGGTGAATAAGGTGGTTGAGGAACTACAGGAATGTTTTTCTTTTCCAAAAATTCATTAATTGAGAGTGCAGTGTGACAAAGTGCATTGTCATGATGCAGCATCCAGTTGTGTTTGATGGCAGGTCTCACGTGGGCAACTCTTTTCTACAAATATTTCACAAATATTTTGGTAAACATATTGATTTACAGTCTGTCCTGTAGGCAAACACTCCTTATGCACGATGCCATTACTATCGAAGAAACAAATTAGTGTGGTTTTGATTTGCTCATTTTTGCTTTTTTGGGACATGGTGAGTTTGAAGTAAGCCAGTCCTTGCTCTGGTGTTGTTTCTGGGTTGTACTCAAACATCCAAGATTCATCACTAGTAATAACATTTTTTAGAAAATCAGGATCAGTTTCAATTTGCTCTATAAGATCATGGCAGTCTTCTACCCCATGGTTTTTCTGTTCAACAGTGAGGTTTTTTTGGGACCAATTTTGCACAAACTTTCTTCATGTCCAATTCATTGGTCAAAATTTGATGGATGGTAGTATGATTCAAATTCAATTGTTTTACAATCATTCTGATAGTTAATTGCCGGTCTTACCGCATCAAGTCTCTGATTTGCTCAACATTATTGTCACTTTTTGACATTAATGGTCTTCCAGAGTGTGGATCGACCGTAACTGATTCCCAACCATCTGAAAATGCTTTAAACCACCTAACAACTTCAGCTTGCGACAGAGTGTCATCTCCATATGCCTTTTTCAATTTTGCAAAAGATTCAGTAGCATTATCACTAAATGTAACACAAAACTTGATTGCACAACATTGCTCATACTTAGTATCGCTCATTTTTGTAACGCACAACAAAAACTCGTTTCACAAAAAGGTTTGTTTACGACTCACATGGCAACAATAGACTAAAAATATTAATACCTAATATAAATCAGCTGTTCTTATAGCCATATGTTTACTAGTAACTTTACAGTGTTGCCACTTTGACTGCCAAAAAAAAACTAGTCTCATTACTTTATTTACAGACGTTGCATATAATTGGACATCAGCCTAGAAAAAATTGATAAAACACATAATATAATATTATATAGAAAGGGTAACTAAAGAATTTATTATTTTACTTACCTGATCGGATGTAATCTGACTGCATAATTCAACTTTGTGAGGAAAAGTTGTTCCTAATTCAACATCAAATGAATCCATCGGTGATAATGTCCCAGATGTAAGAATTACACAACGGGCATGATCCTTCACATCATTGAAGATCACAGCTGCATTTAAACACCAGAAATGTAAACAACATTTCCACTGTTTTCTATTTTGTGACCTTAATTGTACAAATCTTGAATGACTCTGCTCCTTTAAAAATGATAAAAACTAAAATTAATATATTCTCTCTTAATTTTTAATTTAATTCAAACAGCTTGCAGGTTAATAGAGTAATTTTTGAAAATTGTTTTTTATTTGAATAAAAACTGGAGATTATTTATATACAAAAAAAAAAAAGGATAAAAATGTATTATTTTTATGTCCTATTTATTAATACATCTGATTAAGAACAACATTTAATGTAGTTTTTCATATTTTATTCGATAAATTTATTACTTATTCAACAATTATCATTTTTATGTCTGTAAAAAAATCAAGTGAAATGAAAAGATCATTCTACAATAAGTATTTAATAAGTCCTATATTAAGTGTCTCTTTAAGAATAATGAGAAGTTGCAGTTGGTGATGGATTACATTTGATTATAGGAGTAGAAAGCACCTTCAGTGATAGGCAACTCATCTGCTACATTAATCCTTCATGCTATCCCCTCATAGGAAACAGTCCTAGAACAATTCTGAAGTTGCTAACCCAATAAAAAGTCTGCCTGGCTGGCTCCTATAAGGTGCCAAATAGAAACAGACTGGAGGTGACATATTTCCTGAGGTACTAAACTAAGGAAAAAAGGATGAAAAAGAAAGGGAATAGGGTAGAAGAATTGATCTGCAAAATAACTGCCTTCGATTAGGATAGTTTACCGTTAAGACCAGGATCGAGTTGGTACAGGAGTTTAGAAGTTCCATAGATACTTACAGAGACAAGTAGGTATCTGTAGAGGGGCTTGAATAGAAATGATTCAAGAGGGCAGTAGTCCTTTCAGTAGTATGCAAGGGTGCTACCTGACTGATGGTGGATACAGCCTGAGCAACAAATACTTAAAATTAACTATTTATTAGTATTGTACTACTAAGCTGAATGTAACGCTAAATCGATTCTTCTTCTGAGGAAGTCGGTTCTTCATTTCTGTCTGTGCATTATGGTTGTAAACTCTCAGGTAAAAATATTCAGAATGTATAGTCCCTTAATCAATTTGTGAGTATAGACTATTTTTAAGAAGATTACTATCAGAAAATATAAGAATATTCTCAATGTCAGAAGTAAATAAAGAATGGCAGCATTGATAGTTTAAATTAAGCAATGTATATTTAGGTAGAATATTGTAAGAATCAGTGAGATGAGATGAAAAAGTGGCAAGTTATTCAGTTATGAGGGTAATAAGAGAGCTCTAGTTATACTGATTAATCACGGTATGCGGGTGTTTTGATCTAAATATGGTTACACAATCGTAACCAGAGGGCAAGTGCTTCTAAATAGTTAATATTGATAAAAAAATCTAGTCAGTTTTGCTAGTCATTAAAAGTAGAAAAAGAATTCTACTTAAAAACCAGGATGCAAGGAAAGGAATTAAGTTAGTTATGCAGTCAGGATGACAAGGTAGAGACAGAGAGCTACAGGAACATTGATTGATCGTGGTGGTTAGAAGGGAGGTACGTTAAAGGATTGGCTGGTCAGTTATAAAGGGTAAATATTTCAACATAATCATAATCACATATTCTTTTAAGTAATGGAAAAATTTGTTAGTTATTTAAAAAGAGTGATTTAATTATTTACAGAAAAGAAATTAATAAATAAATAAGGAGGGATTTAAGTAGACTAGCCCAGGTTTTTTTATTCATGCTGTATACTGGTTAGACATTGGGGTAAAAACAGTTCCATGTGTTGGTCGGTCACGGGAGGTATATACAGAAAAATGTTAAATATTTTAAAAATATGTGGAATAACAGAAAAAAAATAAGACATGAAACAATTTCAGATAAATCAAATTTCTTTATACTAACTCTAAACAAATTTGTACTCAATTTGATTTTGTTTTTTTTTTTTAATGGTTCCAACATTTTATAAAACTCAATTAATTTTACTTACTGCAACAGTTATTCCATAAATCTGTATATTGTATTGACTAAAATCTTTGCAGACTGAATAACATTGATGCTTCAGCATTTCAAACAGAATGTTTACATATTTACTTGCTGACAATATGTTTACATATTTACTTGCTATGTTTCATCAAAACATTTTGGGGATAAAAATTAAAACCATTAAATTTGCAACAACTGTAAGAAAAATTGGTATTGTTGAAAAAAACATGGACTTTAACTACTGTTCTTATAAAATTTTATTAAAATGCAACATAAATAAAAAGCAATAGTTAATTTTTCACCAAAAGAGGGATGGAATCCTTGCATAAAATAAAAAAACAAATATCGCTATACATTAAATGCATTTTTCTATATGCAAGAAAATGGCAAAGAACCATGTTTTATCATAAGGAATGCATACCTAACTCAAATCTTCAAAAAATATTTAAATTAAAAGTTGTCATTAATGCTATGAGATATAATTTTGTTTCACAGATTTTTGGGAGAATATAGCAAAACATTTTTAACTAAGAGGGAAGGTACAACATTTTAGACGTATTTTTGAAATGCTAAATAGTCTATCATAAATTCTAATAATCAAGCTTTCCAATGGTGATGGTTTAATTTAAATCAGATAAGTGAATCTCATATTATAAAAAGAAAACTTTCAAAAAATGATATCTGTGTCAATTTTACAATTTTTAATACTGATTTTTAAAAAATGTATCTATTTGATAAGACTGAAGTAGAAATAAAAATAATAATGGACAGAGATGTAAATTTTAATTATATAAGTTTGTAAAAATAAATATATACTGAATGGCCCAAAAAAAAGGAATAATATTTATTTATGGAAACTACTAGGTGGTGCAAAAGAAGCCTAGCGATTTGAAAGATTCATAAATATTTAATTTTAATTGATTTTGTTCATTCTCTTTTCAGACCTTATAATGGAAATCTGGAAAATTAATGATGGAAAGATACACAGCTGCTCAGCGAATGAAAATCATAAAATCTAATTTTGATAACCAACATTTAATAATATAGACTTAACAAACGTATTGCAGTTATTTCAATACAAGGAATCCTCCCTCCACTTACATGATTAGGCACTTGGTGGAACATTTTTAAGAGCAGGGTTCAGTAAGGGATATGTTAAAATCCAGATCACATACAGCCTAAGTGATGAAAATATTTAAGTACAAGAGAGTGTTGAAGAGAACTCAGAAACATCAACTCGAAGAAAATCTCTTTAGTTAACATTACTTGGAGATCATTCCAGCAAATATTGGTAAAGGACTGCTTTCATACAAACTTCAACTCGTGTAAGAATTGAAGCAGAGAGATTAGAACAATGCCTAAATTATGCTGTACAGTGCCAAGAATTGACATGAGAAAATAAAAACTTCATGCATAATTTGATGAATGAGGAAGTCCAGTTTCATCTGAATGACTTTGACAAACAAAGTCACTGAATACAGGGAACTGTAAATCCAAGGGTTATTCACCAGAAAGAATCACATCTGCTTAAATATACAATCTGCTGTGATATTACATCTCAAAGGATTATTGGGCCATAATTTTTTGAATATGTTGAAAGGATTGCTATAACCATAACTGCTGAATGATACTGGCATGTGATTCAAACTTTTCTGTGACCTGACAGAAATGATCACCTGAAAGTCAGCTGTTCCAACAAGATGTAGTGATGTAGTTCTAACAAGATGGAGCCAATGCACACAAAGGCAGACTCAGTAGCTCTTAAGAAAGATTTTTAGTGAAAGAATAATTTTAAGGAACTGCAAGCAACAGGTCTCCTCATTCACTGGATTTAAAAGCCCCAGATTATTTTCTCTGCATATATCTAAAGGAGAAGGTTTTTGTTAATAAGCCAATGACCATCCAACAATTTATTCAAGCTGAAATTGAAGTCCTAATTCCGAACATTTTATTCGACATCATGGAAAACTCTCTAGAGATAGCACAATTTTGTGAGGCAGAAAATGGGGGTCATCTGTGCAACATAGTGCTCCAAAAGTAGCTTAAAAACAATTTCCATAAATTATAGTTTATAATTCCTAATCAAAATAAATTAAAAATTTGCTTTCTATAAATGTTTAAAAAAATCATTTGCTGCTTTTGTGCCACCTGTGTAAGGAAAATATTCAAGTTAAATTACAGATGCTCATTAAATAAACAATTTATTTCATCCATAAGAAATAATCATATCTTTTAAAATACAAAACATAAAAATATATGTTTTGAATCAGTCTCATTGTTAAACATTAGTGATTAAAATTAAATATTTGTTTATGTGAAATAGGCAACATTTTTAAGATCGGTAAACACAAGCAAAAACATACAATGTGGAGCTCCAAAACCTAAAAAATCCAGCAGTTAACAGCTAAGTGATTAGAATACGTAGGGTAGGCAAGATGAAGAAAGATACCTTTAACCATAGGTTGTTTTGAAATATATTTTAAAGTAATCACTGTTTACCCATATAAATTCTAATTTGATACCAATTTTGAAATGTTTCATTTCAAATGAAATATTCATTTTTTTTTGTCACAATCAGTTAACTGGGGTGATGCTGTTCTCCCTTCTTTTCCATTGTGTGCTAATTTTTTAACCTTAGCATATTTGTTACATCTTACATTCTCAATTATCTGTTTCATATATTCCAGTCTTTGTCTTCTATAGTTTTTACCAACTAAATATATCTTTATTATCAAAATTGAACCTGGATATTTGAATACACAGCCTATACAATGTCTCTTTGCAAAATTCTGTCACAAATTTTCTTTTCACCCTAAGAGTTCGTATAAGATGTAAGATGTATCTTATACCAATATTAATTACAATAAAACATTTTTTTTTTTAATTTCTCACCATGTCCTCAAGACTTTCAAGATTCTTTTCAAGTACAACATTGAAATCATTCTTATACTCATACTTAAATAGATAATGAAGAACAAGTATAAGACTTTCTATGCATGTTTTGGATGAACCAGATAGTTTTTCAATGACTTCATTTTCACTAGCTTCAAATAATTTCTGAAAATAAAATTAAAACATCAGAATTAAGTAATACAATTCCCATATAAATACACAGGTGGAAACTCTAGTACATCATTCAACTTTCTATAAGGAAGTCAGGTGCTATTGAATGTCAAATGCAGTCACACAGTTCATGAGATAAAGAACAAGATAAGATAAGATTATTTGAACATTTATTTATTTAAAAGGAAAACTGAGAAAAAAATGAAAAAATTTATGAAGTTACAAACTATAAACTTCTGTTTAAAGTCCTTAAAATTCTAAACACATTTTTTTTTGTAACAAAACCAAATGAATCTTTGGATGGCTTTCAACCGCTAATAATCTATAATCTAATCTAATTACTAATAATCTATACTTCCTCTATGAATCATGATGGTGAGGGGGCTAGAGCACTCAATGATACAGAGTAGCTGGATCAAAGGTGCAACCATATCGGAGAGGTATTTGTTGAGAGCCAGACTAAGGAATGATTCCTGAAAGAAGACAGCAGCTCTTTCAGTAGTTGTTAAGGACGTAGGTCATGACAACTTAAACAGCCATATCAACATCACTCAATCCTCTGAGTACTGAGCAGCTGAAAGCAATAGCAAACTACAGCTGCTTTTTTTCCAAGAATATGTACCTCTCTGCATTTTCATATAACAAAGATGGAGGCGCCTTCTTTGGTAAAATATTCTGGAGGTAAACTAGTCCTCCATTCAGATCTCCAGGTGGGGACTACTAAGGAAGGGGTCACCAAAAAATAAAAAAATAACATTCTACGAGTCAGAGTGTGGAATGTTAGAAGTATAAAAAAGGTTGGTAGGTTAGAAAATTTAAAAAGGGAAATGGATACGATAAATGTAGATATAGTAGGAATTAGCAAAGTTTGGTGGGAAGAGGAAAATGACTTTTGTTCAGGTGATTTTTGAAAAATTAACTCAGCTTCAAATAACGAGCAGGCAGGAGTAGGTTTCGTAATAAACAAGAAGAGAGGGAAGAAAGTAGATATTTCAAAATGCATAGCGATAAAATCATCATAATAAGGATTAAATCAAAACCTAAATCAACAACAATTGTTAATATCTATATGCCTACAAGTGCCCATGATGATGATGAGGTAGAGTGTGTATATGAAGAAAGACAAAGCAAATAAACACAAACAACAAAGCAATTAAACACATAAAAGGGGGTGAAAATTTAATAATAGTTGGAGATTGGATTGCAAGCATTGGAAAAGGCAAGGAAGGAAATATAGTCGGTGAATACGAGCTGGGCAAAAGGAATAAAAGAGGGGACCAACTTATAGAGTTTTGCACAAAGTATAAATTAGTAATTGCAAACACCCAGTTTAAAAATGATAATAGAAGAATATACATATGGAAAAAGCCAGGTAATAATGCAAGGTATCAGATAGTTTATATCATGGTTAAGCAAAGATTTAGAAATCAACTCGTCGGCTGCAAAGCTTACCCTGGAGCAGACATTGATAGCAACCATAATTTTATGAAATGTAGATTGGGGTTTGAAAACCTTTAAAAAAGAAAAGGTGTCAGATGAATCGGTGGAATTAAGAGAAACTTGAGGACGGGAGGTAAAGAAGATTTTTGAGGACATCGCAAGAGGTCTGAGTAAAAAAGATAAGGTAGAAAATGTAGAAGAATAGGAGAATGTTAAAAAGGAAATTCTTAAATCAGCAGAAGCAAACTTAGGCGGAACAAAGAGAAAACTGGTAGAAAACTTTGGATGTGAGAGGATATATTACAGCTGATGGATGAATGTAGAAAATATAAAAAAAGCTAGTGATGAAGAAAGTAAAAGGAACTTCGACAGTTAAGAAATACTATAAACAGGAACTGCAAACTAGCAAAATAAGAGTGGATTAAAGAAAAGTGTTCAGAAGTGGAAAGAGAAATAAACATTGGTATATTAGACAAAGCACATAGGAAAGTTAAGGAATATTTTAGGGTACATAAATTAAAATCTAATAATGTTTAAAGCTACGCTCCAAACATATACTTTCAAAAATCTTTTCCTGATATTTAAATTAATTTTTGATGTAAACAAATTATATTTCTGACTGCAGGCTCGTTTTGCCTGTGCTATTCGGCATTTTATATCACTTCTGCTTCGTCCATCTTTACTAATTCTACTTCCCAAATAACAAAATTCTTCTACCTCCATAAACATTTCTCTTCCTATTTTTACATTCATTGGTCCATCTTGTTATTTCTACTACATTTCATTACTTTAGTGTTGTTCTTGTTTATTTTCATACGGTAGTTCTTGCGTAAGACTACATCCATGCCATTCGTTGTTCCTTCTAAATCTTTTTTACTCTCAGCTAGAATCATTATATCAGAAAATCGTAGCATCTTTATCTTTTCACCTTGTACTGTTACTCTGGATCTAAACTGTTCTTTAACGTCATTAACTGCTAGTGTTTGTAAAGATTACAAAGTAATGGGGATAGGAAACATCCTTGTCGAACTCCCTTTCTTATTATGGCTTCTTCCTTATTTTCTTCAATTATTACTGTGGCTGTTTGGTTCCTGTAAATATTAGCAATCATTCTTCTATCTCTGTATTTGAACACTAAGTTTTTTAAAATGCTGAACATTTTATTCTAGTCTACGTTATCGAATGCCTTTTCTAGGTCTACAAATGCTAAGTATGTTGGTTTGTTTTTCTTTAATCTTCCTTCTACTATTAATCTGAGGCGTAAAATTGCTTCCCTTGTCCCTATACTTTTCCTGAAACCAAATTGGTCTTCTCCTAACACTTCTTCCACTCTCCTCTCAATTCTTCTGTATAGAATTCTAGTTAAGATTTTTGATGCATGACTAGTTAAACTAATTGTTCTGTATTCTTCACATTTATCTGCCCCTGCTTTCTTTGGTATCATGACTATAACACTTTTTTTGAAGTCTGACGGAACTTCCCCTTTTTCGTAAATATTAAACACCAGTTTGTATAATCTATCAATCGCTTTCTCACCTGCACTGTGTACTAATTCTACAGGTATTCCATCTATTCCAGGAGCCTTTCTGCCATTCAAATCTTTTAATGCTCATAAATTCAGATCTCAGTATTGTTTCTCCTCTTTCATCCTCTTCGACTCCCTCTTCTTTCTCTATAACACCATTTTCTAATTCATTTCCTCCATATAACTCTTCAATTTATTTCATCCACCTATCGACTTTGCCTTTCGTATTATAAATCGGTGTACCATCTTTGTCTAACACATTATTAGATTTTAATTTATGTACCCTAAAATATTCCTTAACTTTCCTATGTGCTTTGTCTAATATACCAATGTTTATTTCTCTTTCCACTTCTGAACACTTTTCTTTAATCCACTCTTATTTTGCTAGTTTGCACTTCCTGTTTATAGTATTTCTTAACTGTCGAAGTTCCTTTTACTTTCTTCATCACTAGCTTTTTTTATATTTTCTACATTCATCCATCAGCTGCAATATATCGTAAACATAAATTAACCTCATGAAATGCAGCAGAATTTGCTAGGGACATTCTTATATTATTTAAGTTGGTAATAAATTGATAAGGAATTTTAAATAAATTAAATAATCAGTACAGTACTTTATTAACATATAAATAGCATGGTGAAGGAAATTTTAATATTAATAACAGTTTAAATTTTTTTTTAAATGTGTTTTTATTGCCTGAACAAATTTGTTCCAAAAACGTTTTTAACGTATCATGTTATGTATTGCGTAAATGTAAAAAGTAAAATTTAGAAAAAAAAAATATTACTGAAGATGGGCATATACCCGAAAGTGTTTTAATGTGGAAAAAAGTGATGTAAAACAAAATTAATATTTAATTTTAATTAAAGTAAAAAAAATTATATATATATATATATATATCATTTTTTTTTAAACTCAAATAATTCATTAACATATTATTTATTTATGTATATAAATAAATTTACTATATATTTCAGATAAAAACATTCAATTTTATTGACTGTTACCTCACATGAATGCTAGAAATTTTTAAAGAAGCAAAGAAATCCTATGCTCAGGTGTAAAGGTCCATCACATACGGGATCCTTAAGCAAGTATAACACAGAACTTATTTTACCGAAGACTTACTACAAATGGGTTAGTAATCCATTAGCATAAAGTTAAGCAATTACTGTTTCTTCTTTGCCATTTTCCTAATTAGTAGCAATATCATTTCTTAATCCAAACCTCTTTCTGAGGTTTTCATACATTGTATACTCTTCAAGTAGAGCTTATCAGTGAGAGGTTTGTCACATACACTGGATATTGGTCTTTTGTCAACAATAAGCATCGTATATGAATTTGTCATTCATGTGTGACCAATTCTCAGTCTTATCAACACCACTTGTTCCCGGAGAGTTAGTTTTACATTGCTTTTCCATTTATTGAGTAATTTTAATTCCATTTAATTTAATTTTAATCTTCTCCATTCATTACTCCCAAAGTTTCTGACGTCTGCCACTCAAATAGGGATTATATCTGTATTCTTATAATTTGTTGTCATTCTGATGGCTTCATATGGAGTTTTGTTTCGTGAGATACCAGCATACTCGAGAGTCCAATTAAATAATAATAAATCATACAAATATTACTTGATAAATAAACAATACTTGCAAAATTTTATAAAAAACTATTTTTAATGGTGCTTTTTGAATGAGTAAAAAAATAAAAGTAAAAGATACAAACAACTACTGTTGTTTTAAGTGATCCCAATAGAAAATGTAAATTTTAATTTGAAAACATCTAAACCACTTAAACATATATTCAAATTGCTTACCGTGACTTAATATGTGCTTCTTATACAGGTTAGACAGATAAAATAGGTCTTTCTGCAATGCACCATGCACTCTTTTTTATCCATTATTTAAAAATTTTTGTTGTTTTTTCAATAAATTTGCTGAGTCTGAAACCTGCAACCATCTGAACACAAGACTAGGAGATTCACATTTGGATACTGCAAGTTACAGTAAAGCAGGACAACCTTCAGCTGATATAGTTGTGTCACCCATAACAATACTTTTCAACAATGGTTTTCTAGTGTAATGTAACATGGCAACTAATGAAACATCACGTTAACTTTACAAAGAAACATGCAATAAACATTATTAACAAAAGGCAAACTTTCACTTATCATTTTGTAATAAGGTCATATGAAAGGAGACTTACTATATGGAGAAAAGTAACCTATAAAGTACTTTTAAAAATTATGCTACACTTTTTACTCCCCACATTAATTTTCTGTACACTTAACTAACTAAAGCTAACTAAACAATAGCTTGAATAATGGAACAGTATTATGCAGACAAATTAATTTTTGTGCACAGAACAATGGGATATTACATTGTGTACAAACAGACAATACCAGATCACTATCTTGTCTGTAAGCCATAAAGGCCAACATAGATAACAGTTTTACAAAATTATTTGTCTATGACATTATTTAATCATTTAATATGATGATTTAAACAACATTATATCATAATTTTATAATAACAAAAAATAGGGTGCATAACAGAAAAGACTTGATAAAAAACTTATCTCAAGAAAGATAAAGATAGCAAGAACCTTAAACCAATCAAGAGAGATATCCCTGTATATGAAAACAAATAAGGGAGGGGATAACCATTTAATACTACAGCAGACTTTCACAAATACTGTTTATTTATCAATTAATATTTTTTATTGCAAGTTTTTGCATTTCTCATTTATTTTGTATATTTTTTTTGCACTATGTCTACTGATGATTTTTGTTTAACAATCAAAATGACCGTGTAGGTTTTGATTAATTAGAAGTTTTGTAAATGGTATTTGAGCATAATTTTGTTTTCCAATTTATTTTAAAATTACATTTTCTACAAATAGCCATTGCATTGTCTAAATTATAGGACTCTTATTGTATTTAAATTTAAAAGAATCAAACAGTTTAATGATAAAAAGTGCAGATAAAAATGTAAATTATAAAGAAAATAGATAAAATTAACCATTTCATTATTTAACTTACTTGAAATACTAAAAATTGTGCTTTGCCGAATTCAGCATTTTCTGCTGCAGCAACAAATTCATTAACAGAAAGTACACATTCTGCTTTATTAAAATCACTGTAATCTTTTACTAACATAGTGTCACTTTTTTTCTTTGTCCATTTTAAAATTTTATTGAGGTATTCAGACTGCAAAAATAAAAAAATGCTATTCTTAGCTCTTAAAACATTTCATGAGAAACTGAAAAATAGGATATGCCACACATATATAAAAAAAATAAATGCATACGATTGATATAAAAACATGTATGTATTTTAGTTTCTTAAGCACTTTCAGAGAGCAAAATTCCATTCCATCAAACTAATTTGCAGTCGCACAAAAAATCAATAAAAGAGATGATCACTCTACAGTGAAATACTATAAAGAATAAACTAAAACTGGAGTATAAAAGAGTTAGCTGGAAAAGAAACAGAAATGGAGTTAGCTAATGGAAGTATTTATTCATCTGTGTTCAGTCTTCTTTAATATTTTCATGGAAGATGAAAATTGTCAACCAAATTTCAAATTGTCACGAATAACGTTTGTATTGTAAGATAATAAATCACTTTTATTGTACTGAATTACCATTCAGTGGGGTCTGACTATAATGCTTAAAGTTAAGTGGAAAATGTTTTACATTATATAACTCTGGAGATCAGCAACAGCATATACCCTTGTCCTCGCCCTATTAAAAATGTTCAGAAAAGAACTGCATGAGTAGGAAGTCTAAGCCTGCACTTAAGTTGCTTTAGTTTTTGGAGAAAAACAAATAAGTTTCAGCATATATTTAATAAAGTATAAAATTGTTGATCCATAACATCCTGTTCTCATCTTTTGGTAAACATGTCTTAAACTGCTGAAGGATTATGAGCAGGATGGAATCTACCTGGAGAAAGACATTTGGATGAAATTCTGTGTCCCATGTGGCAATTCCTCTATGGTTATATTGCCCTTACTCATTGTTTGTTCATTTTCCTCATTCTAAATCCTTTCTAAGTTGTGTGGGTGCAGGCTGTACACTTACTCAGACTGTGGAGAGAATGTGAAAGACCTTTGAACCTAGAATATCCTAGTCATGATCTGCTGTGAATGGGCTGCCTGCAAACCTACCTGGTGGCTGCTCATTACACCTAAAGACTGAATGAGACCGTAAACTTCCTAATTTCTTTAAAAATATAAATACAGATATGTGCCAAGTTAATTCTTTACTCATGAAGATTGCAATAAAGTAACAGAAAGCTTAAAAACAATTTACTGAAAAATTCTATCAGCTTTCTTATAGTAAATATACAGAATGTCACAATTATTTTATAACAGTGAATAGTTGTACAATAATCCACTCAGTTTTCCTTCGGCTAAATTGCAAACAGCAAGATGAATTGTGGTAAAAGGATCGGGTGAATATTGCTGTAGCGGAAGAATAGTGAATAAGTAACTACAAATTTGAATCCCCTCCACTTTTGATTCAAAGTATACTCTATCTTCTCCAAATAGTCTCAGCAACTTATGGCAGTCATATTTCCACCCTAGGCATGACAGTATTTAAAAATAATTTAGATGTACTAGGCATGTTAATATATAAGTAATATTGCTGTACATGATGATGTGTGGGGTTGGTGATTTAAAAAACACGTACACTAATGAAATTTTAACTTATTTCTATTTTGATACTTACATAGCTATTAAAATGCAAAAATACACCATTCAAATTCAGATAACATCCTGCAGTCAGCGATCATTTAGAAGTATACAACCTTAACACTTATGAAGGCATATTTAATATAATTTGCTGTAACGTCTCTCTTGTGGTTGCTTTAATTTCTTCACAAATTCTAGCCTTTAGTTTATTAATGCTAAGAGGATGACAAAAGAACAACTGGCTTTTAAAAAATTCACATAAAAAGAAATCACACAACAAAAGATCTGGTGATCTCAGAAGCCAAATTATATTGCTGTTATGAGACACAATACGGTTAATTTTCAATGGGCTGAAACAATGTACGATTTCACTAAATAATTGCCAAGTTTATTACTGAGAAATGTTTGAATTGCATGACTGCATTGTTCTGAAGTTACAGTAACTGAACAGTGAGGCTATTGACATGGTAGGAAAAAAATTCTGACTGCTTCAACAGTTTCTGGTATTTAAATATTTTTTTATCGAACTCAAATGCTTCTGTACTGAATCTATAGCTTTTGTGACCCTTGATTTGCAACAAGATTTGATGGAACAGAGACCATGAT
Source organism: Lycorma delicatula (assembly GCF_047948215.1). Lineage (NCBI taxonomy): Eukaryota > Metazoa > Arthropoda > Insecta > Hemiptera > Fulgoridae > Lycorma > Lycorma delicatula. The sequence continues at coordinate 23,054,292 of NC_134458.1, forward strand.
GTCAAAGTTGGAAATGACAACAGAATTCTTCTTGCACAGCTCCATAATAGCCAATGCTTCCATTCCGTACAATTCTTCCATTCATATAATGCTTCTAGCACAAACAAAAGATTACTTCCAACCAATATGCTATTATAATTAAACAGAACCCCGACCGGGTAGAAAATGACATCGTAACAGTACTGCTGACTCAAACTAATGACTTTGTAATGAAGAAATCTCATTTTTGTGTAACAGTCTGTATATATATATATATTTAAGTGTTATAAAGTCATGGTTGTAGACAACTTAAGATGAATGAAAAGTCATTCCTAAAAATATATAGCCATTATCAATAATAACAACACCCTCGTGCCAGGATTACTAAGGGGATTGAGAAGTAAAATGCTTTCCCATTGCCTTCTATTGAGCCAAATATACATTCTTTTATCAATATATGCCAAACCTACTGAAATGCAGGTGATATTGAGCCCTACAATTGACACCGTCATCTGTTCACTACAAATACCTGCTAGTATGATGTACATTATTCATTTCAAAAAAAGCAACTCTGGTTCTGGTTTCTTTTGTATCTCACATGTGTTACAGCCATAAGAAAAACGGGGACAGATAGTTTAAAGCAATAAATTAATGTATGCATTTTTGTCATGAAATAATACTATATATAATATACAATACCAACTCCTTAGATGAAAAAAATTGCTAGAAAATTACATAAAAAAAGATATTAAAAAAAAATGGATAAACTTAAGGTTTTAGAAACTTTCTAAAAGTTGTCCTAGTTCAACAAATCAATTTTAATTAAACATGTGATGACTGTCATTCTAATCACGAGTACAAATTAATGTTCACTCTAAGTCAATATGCTTTTGTGTTCGTATTTTGTCTGAAGGATTTCTAGTGTAAATAATGTTACATTATTTTTTAAACAAGTAGTAAGTTTTCATTACTCTAGAGACACAATAACATGCACCAAAACCAATTTAATAATACTTACTAGTACAGTATTTTCTGTGTTTACTATGGCTTTAATTTTTTATGTTCCGTTTATTTATTTTTTTAACCTGCTTGTAAACCAGTTAATTGCTTAAGTAAAATTAAGTAATTTTAGTTCAGAATTATTCAAAACAACGTTTGATAAACACATAAATGGAGTGTGTAAGTAATCATAAGTCGGTCGATTATTACTCTAAGAGTATTTTTTTTTTTGTCTTCAGTCATTTGACTGGTTTGATGGAGCTCTCCAAGATTCCTTAACTAGTGCTAGTCGTTTCATTTCGGTATACCCCCTACATCCTACAACCCTAACAATTTGTTTTATATATTCCAAACGTTACCTGCCTGCACAATTATTTTCTTCTACCTGTCCCTCCAATATTAAAGCAACTATTCCAGGATGCCGTAATATGTGCCCTATACGTCTGTCTCTTCTTTTTTTACTACATTTTTCCAAATGGTTCTGCTTCGTCCATCTTTACTAATTCTACTTCCCAAATAACAAAATTCTTCTACCTTTTCTCTTCCTATTTTTACATTCATTGGTCCATCTTCATTATTTCTACTACATTTCATTACTTTTGTTTTGTTCTTGTTTATTTTCATTCGGTAGATCTTGTGTAGGACTTCATCCATGGCATTCATTGTTCCTTCTAAATCCTTTTTACTCTCGGCTAGAATCACTATATCATCATCAAATTGTAGCATCTTTATCTTTTCACCTTGTACTATTACTCTGGACCTAAACTGTTCTTTAACATCATTAACTGGTAGTTCTATGTAAAGATTACAAAGTAACGGGGATAGGGAACATCCTTGTCAGACTCCCTTTCTTATTACGGCTTCTTTCTTATGTTCTTAAATTATTACTGTTGCTGTTTGGTTCCTGTAAATGTTAGGTATCGTTCTTTTATCTCTGTATTTGAATCCTAAGTTTTTTAATATATTGAACATTTTATTCTAGTCTACGTTACTGAATGCCTTTTCTAGTCCCATAAATGCCAAGGATTGTTTTTCTTTAATCTTCCTTCTACTATTAATCTGAGCCCTAAAATTGCTTTCCTTGTCCCCATACTTTTCCTGAAACCAAATTGGTTCTTTCCTAACACTTCTTCCACTCTCCTTTCAATTCTTCTGTAAAGAATTCTAGTTAAGATTTTTGATGCATGGTTAGTTAAACTAATTCTTCTGTATTCTTCACATTTCCTTGGTATCATGACTATAACATTCTTTTTGAAGTCTGACGGAAGTTCCCCTTTTTCATAATTATTACACACCAGTTTATATAATCTGTCAATTGCTTCCTCACCTGCACTGTGCAGTAATGCTACAGGTATTCCGTCTATTCCAGGAGCATTTCTGCCATTCAAATCTTTTAATGCTCTCTTAAATTCAGATCTCAGTATTGTTTCTCCTCTTTCATTCTCCTCAATTTCCTCTTCTTCCTCTATAACACCATATTCTAATTCATTTCCTCCGTATAACTCTTCAATATATTCCACCCACCTATTGACTTTGCCTTTCGTATTAAAAAATCGGTGTACCATCTTTGTTTAACACATTATTAGATTTTAATTTACGTACCCCAAAATATTCCTTAACTTTCGTGTATGCTCCGTCTATTTTACGAATATTCATTTCTCTTTCCACTTCTGAACACTTTTCTTTAATCCACTCTTCTTTCATTAGTTTGCACTTCCTGTTTATAGTATTTCATAATTGTCGATAGTTCCTTTTACTTTCTTCATCACTAGCATTCTTATATTTTCTACGTTCATCCATCAGCTGCAATATATTGTCTGAAATCCAAGGTTTTCTACCAGTTCTATTTTTTCTGCCTATGTCTGCTTCTGCTCTTTTAAGAATTTACTTTTTAGCATTCTACCATTCTTCTTCTACATTTTTTACTTTATCATTTTTATTCACACCTCTTGCAATGTCCTCCTCAAAATCTTCTTTACCTCCTCCTCAACAAGCTTCTCTAAATTCCAACAATTCATCTGACACCCTTTCTAGTTTTTAAACTCCAATCTACATTTCATTATCACTAAATTATGGTCGCTATCAATGTCTGCTCCAGGGTAAGTTTTGCAGTCGATGAGTTGATTTCTAAATCTTTGCTTAACCATGATATAATTTATCTGATACCTTGCAGTATCACCTGGCTTTTTCCACATGTATATTCTTCTGTTATGATTTTTAAACTGGGTGTTGGCAAATAATAAATTATACTTTGTACAAAACTTTGTAAGTCAATCGCCTCTTTCATTCCTTTTGCCCCGCCTGTATTCACCCACTGTATTTCCTTCCTTGCCTTTTTCAATGCTTGCATTACAATCTCCAACTATTATTAAATTTTCATCTCCTTTTATGTGTGTAATTGCTTTGACAATTTTTTCGTATACACACTCTACCTCATCATCATCATGGGCACTTGTAGGCATATAGACAATCGTTGTCAGTTTAGGATTTGATTTTATCCTTATTACGATGATTCTATTGCTATGCATTTTGAAATACTCTACTCTCTTCCCTATTTTCTTGTCCATTATGAAACCTAATCATGCCTGCCCATAATTTGAAGTCGAGTTAATTATTCTTCTAAGAGTATAATGGAAGTTATATATTCATTGAACAAATGAAGACTGCAGTAAATGTTTGAAGTCTACTTCATGTGCTCTCCTATCAAGCCAGGAGGCTGTACCATGTGGATTTTTCTCTATCTGCCTTGCTCTAGTGAGCACTATTTTCCCATGAATTCTTGGAATTACCATCTGGCACAGGTTACCCCTTCTATGATACTCTTGCTCTCTTTAAATGACAGAACTGTGTATATGTTTTACAATATAATGGCTGTCTTTGTTCTATTTAAAATTTATTTCATACCAAACACATAATTTCTCATTGTCTCTGCTTTCTCCCTCTCACCATCGTTGCTTCATTATAAGAGGAGAAACCACAGTATATTTTAAAAATGATTCATTGCTTGAATTTGAAAGATAATCAAAATAAAATCATAGAAAACTATTAATAAGCCATTTAAGAGCCAGTAAAAGTAATTAGGACTTTGATGTCTTTTAATAAAATTCAAACTGTGTTTTTTATATGCAGAAGAAATCCTGTAATAAAACTTCATAATAAGAAATACGGTGGTTAAGTCCTTACTTAGATTTAAATTCTACACAAATTTTTTTTAATTACCCGACTGTTTGGTTTTAAAGAAAAACCTCTGAATTACATATGCACGGGAAGTAAAACAAAGGTTAGATTAAAACAACATTAAATGATGTGTGTACACGTAAAGTTAATTCAAATGAATATGAACATGCATGCATGTAGGATGAAGATGCATGGAAAAACATGAGCCCATGATTTCAAATGGAAGTGATCTACACATATATGCAGAAATATCTTAGTTTTTGGGTACGTCAATGTATAAGTAAAGATAACTTTGAAATTCAAACTTTTTGAAGAAAGTACAATTTCATTTTTTTTACAATGTTAATCTGAAAGATGCAGAGTATAAGTGCTCACATCATTACCAGTCCTGGTAGTAACCCCTTTAGTGGACCTGAAGAACCAGATCCCAGAGTTTAGCAGACCTTTGATAAATGGTATTTTTGTAATCAGTTTTTATTATTTATTTGTGTATTATTATTGTCTATACTATGTTGAAGGAGTACGATTGGTGAAATTCATAGGGTGGTGTGATTATTATACAGCTTGCGTTACTCAAGAAGAAATAAGCCTTTGAACAGAAAAGGAATTACATTAATTCAATAGTTTCTGAGTTTACCCTGGGCAAACTTCATATAAAAGTATAGATAAAAGTTAAGAAAATCACTTACCATATTGTAATCTGTACTCATTTCTGATGCTTTTTCAAGTTCTTCACATTCTGTAATTGTACTAATAAGTAAATTTTCATTTAATGAAAAGCTAACTGAATCTCTACATACTTGATCTATATTATGGGCTTCATCTAAAACAATAATATGACCTTTTAAACTGATCTCCATCTGAAATTAAATAATTTGTTATACAAAAAGATACAGGTTAAAAATTAAAAATTAAGGGCAATGCTAAATGGTTATTGAAATGAAATGACTCAGAGAATGCAAAACAAATGTTTAAGAAAAACAAAAACCTATAACTAGATGCAAATTAAAATTTTTAAAGAGTCATTTTCAGTATTATAAAAGATTTATAAATGAAAATTTAAGAAAAAAAGCATTAAAAGAAAAAATTTACAACACCACACAAATTAGTTTGAAGAACTTACTTCAATTCTGACAATAACATTTTTAGAGCATGATCCATTGTCACCTCATAAAATTAGTTGCATATTTTATTTTTTTCTTCAGTAATTTGACTGGTTTGGTGCAGCTCTTCAAGATTCCCTATTTAGTGCCAGTCGTTTCATTTTGGTATACCCCTACATCCTACATCCCTAAAAATTTGCTTTACACATTCCAAACGTTGCCTGCCTGCACAATTTTCCCCATCTACCTGTCCCTCCAATATCAAAGCGACTATTTCAGGAAGCCTTAAGATGTGACCTATAAGTCTCTTCCCTTTTTTAGATGTATTTTTCCCAAATTCTTCTTTCTTCATTGATTTCTCGCAACACTTCTTCATTTGTCACTTTATCCACCCATCTGATTTTTAACATTCTCCTGTAGCACCACATTTCAAAAGCTTTGTTTTTTCTTAGGTACTCCGGTTGTCCAAGTTTCACATCCATATAAAGCTATACTCCAAACATATACTTTCAAAAATGCTTTCCTGATGTTTAAATTAATTTTTGATGTAAGCAAATTATATATCAGACTGAAAGCTCGTTTCGTCTATGCTATTCAGCATTTTATATTGCTCCTGCTTCATCCATCTTTAGAAATCCTACTTCCCAAATAACAAGAACCTTCTACTTCTAAAATCTTTTCTTGTCCTACTTTTATATTCAGAGGTCCATCTACTTTATTTCTACTATATTATATATTACTATTCTATTATATTACTTTAATGTTGCTCTTGTTTATTTTCATGTGGTAATTCTTGTGTAGGACTTCATCTATGCTATGCATTGTTTCTTCTGAATCTTTTTTACTCTCGGCTAGGATAACTATACATCAGTAAATCATACCATCTTTATCTTTTCACCTTGCGCTGTTACTCTGGATCTAAACTGTTCTTTAACATCATTAATTACTACTTCTATGTAAAGATTAAAAAGTAACGAGGATAGGGAACATCATTGTCTGATTCCCTTTTTTATTACTGTTCTTTCTTACACTCTGATTATCACTGATTGGTTCCTGTAAATGTTAGCAATTGTTCTTCTATCTCTATACTTGAATCCTAAATTTTTTTAAATGCTGAACATTTTATTCCAGCCTACAATATCAAATGCCTTTTCTAAGTCTATAAACGCCATGTATGTTGGTTTGTTTTTCTTTAATTTTCCTTCTACTATTAATCTGAGTGCTAAAATTGCTTCCCTTGTCCCCTTGACAGATTTGGTATCAGGTAATGTATAGGGTACACTACCTGAAACCAAATCTGTCTTCTCCTAACATTTCTACCATTCTCCTTTCAATTCTACTGTACAGAATTCTAATTAAAATTTTTGATGCATGAGTAGTTAAGCTAATTGGTCTGTATTCTTCACATTTATTTGCTCCTGCTTTCTTTGGTATCATAACAATAATACTCTTTTTGAAGTCTGACAGAACTTCCTCTTTTTTGTAAATATTACATACCAGTTTGTATCTATCACCTTCTCACCTGAACTGTGCAGTAATTCTGCAGGTATCCCATCCATCCCAGAAGCCTTTCTCCCATTCAAATCCTTTAATGCTCTAATAAATTTAGATTTCAGTATTGTATCTCCCTTTTCATCCTCTTCTTCCTCTATAACACCAGTTTCTAATTCATTTCCTCTGTACTATCCTTCCTCTCTTAATGTAATAATATATTCCTCTAATCAGAAATATATTAGAATATATTCCTCTCTTCAGTATATTCCACCCACCTATCAGACTTTTCTTTTCGTATTAAAATTTGGTATACCATCTTTATTTAACACATTAGATTTTAATTTATGTACCACAAAATTCTCCTTAACTTTCCTGTATGCTTTGTCTATTTTACCAATGATCATTTCTCTTTCCACTTCTGAACACTTTTCTTTAATCAAATCTTCTTTTGCTAATTTGCACTTCTTGTTTAGTGTATTTCTTAATTGTCCATTGTTCCTTTTACCTTCATCACTAGCATTCTCGTATTTTCATCCATCAGTTGCAATATATCCTTTGATATCCAAGGTTTTCTACCAGTTCTCATTGTTCTGACTAATTTCGCTTCTGCTGATTTAAGAATTTCCTTTTTAACATTCTTCATACTTCTATATCTTCTACCTTATATTTTTACTCAGACTTCTTGCAATGTCCTCCTCAAAAATCTTCTTTGCCTCCTCCTCAACAAGCTTCTCTAAATTCCACTGATTCATCTGACACCTTTTCTTCAGGATTTTAAACTCCAATCTACATTTCATTATCACTAAATTATGGTCGCTATCAATGTCTGCTCTAGGGTAAGTTTTGCAGTCGATGAGTTGATTTCTAAATCTTTGCTTAACCATGATATAATCTATCTGATACCTTACAGCATCGCCTGGCTTTTTCCATGTGTATATTCTTCTATATGATTTTTAAACTGGGTGTTGGCAATTACTAAATTATACTTTGTGCAAAACTCTGTAAGCTGGTCCCCTCTTTCATTCCCTTTGCCCAGCCTGTATTCACCCACTGTATTTCCTTCCTTGCCTTTTCCAATGCTTGCATTCCAATCTCCAACTATTATTAAATTTTCATCTCCTTTTAGGTGTTTAATTGCTTTATCAATCTCTTCATATACACACTCTACCTCATCATCATCATGGGCGCTTGTAGGCATATAGACGTTAACAATCGTTGTCGGTTTAGGTTTTGATTTTATCCTTATTACAATGATTCTATCGCTATGCGTTTTGAAATACTCTACTCTCTTCCCTATTTTCTTGTCCATTACGAAATCTACTCCTGCCTGCCCATTATTTGACACTGAGTTAATTACTCCAAAATTACCTGACCAAAAGTCATTTTCTTCTTCCCACCGAACCTTGCGTTATACCTACTACATCTACATTTAACCTACCCATTTCCCTCTTTAAATTTTGTAACCTACCAACGGTTTTTAGATTTCTAACATTCTACGAGTCAAAGCGTATGCCAGGTTCAATCAAATGTAACAATTTTCCTTACTGTTCTTTTAGATTACAATGGGTCATTCAATATAGATTATTACACAAAATTGTACACCTAACAAACAGTATTACTTAGTAATTTTATAGTTTGTATGAGGCAACCCAAAGAAGATGACAACAAATGGGACAAACAATTCTTGGATTTTGCACCACGATAAAGCTCCAGCTCACACTTCACTAATTAATTCATGGTTATTTTGCCAAAAGTAACACCATACTGATCCTGCAACCTTTGTATTCTCCAGATATGACACTTTATCTTTTATCTTGCTCCCAGTGATTAAGAGAACATTAAAAGGATAACAATTTACAATAGATGGAGTAAAGTAAAAAATTGCCAAGAGATCTTAAAAAAATGCTTTCCACAAATATTTTGAAGATAGAGAAAATGCTGGCATTTCTAGGGAACAATATTAATATAAAAGAGAAAGTAAATTCTTTTCAATAAAAATTAAAATTCTCATTACTTTTTGATTACACCTTGTATGTGCTAATTTAAATTAATTTAAAAAAATAAATGTTACTGTATAACTTACACTTTTCCTGATTATGGGGCTGATTAAATAATTATAAGGACAAAATATTATATCAGCTGTGATCTTAAGTGAACGAGCACCAAAGTATGGACACGCTTTCCATTTCTTTCCAAGTTTAACTAAATCTTCTATATCCCATATTTCTGGAAACCCAGATGATTCTAGCTTTTTATGAAAACTTATCCTGTCCACATTTTCATTGAAAATACATCTTTTTTCCTGTAAATTTAATAATAGTAAAATAATATACAACGAATTCAATAGTTATTATCTAATATTTCATCATAAATATAAAATTTAAATAAAAGCAGTTTAATTATTCATATTAGCATCTTTATCTAAAATGCAAGCTTTAAAAATTAATTTATATTAATTTAAGTTATACACAATATAAAACTGATAGAATGAAGATTTTATCATTTTTATCGATCAATAATTTCTTACATTGAAAAAAATTTATTATATTTCAATTCTTGGAAGAATAAGAGCACCTGTTGCAGCAATAGCTTATAGATCAGTAAAGTTTTTAAGTGGACTAACGCAAGAAGTATATAGAATAGATGCTAACCCATGAACATCAGCGGTACTAACTCACTGCCATATAAACACAGACATGCATGAACACTGTAAGGTCAAGAACCAATATGATTGAAAGACAATTCAATAAACCAATGATTGAAATTCAATAAAAAAATATAGTTGCAATTTTTTAAAAGATTTAATTTAAAATGATTACAGTGCATATGTTTTACACGAACTTAAATAAACTAAGTGTTCACAATGTATAAAACAAATATGTGAGTACACAAAGTAATTAGATACACGATTAGTAATTAGTAACACGATTTTATAGCTTTACTGATGAAATTATATTTATACAGCTGCTGCTTGTGAATAAACAAAGAAACAGTTGTGTTTCTTCATAGGCGATCTATCAAGTTGGCAATTCTGTCTGTTATGTCTGTGTGTTCAATGGCAATGATGTTTGGTAGGTTGAGTCTCCAATGTATATCTCTTCTTAAATTAGGTTAAAAATAAGGTTTTATGGCAGATTTTAACTCATACTCTTTTCTGCCTTTACAACCCATTGCTGACTAACACAGTCATTGTTAAGCTAGTAGAGCACAAATTAGTCATTGTGATTTTAAAGTGTGGCCCAAAAAGAATCATATGATTTTAAAATTTCATAACTATTCAGCTTTTAACCCATTTTGATCAAGCAAAGTACTGTTAGAAAGAGGAAACTCTCGAGTTTCATGCGATTGCCGCTAGATAACACAAGAACTTTGTTCACTTAAGTGTTAGAGAAAATAGCAAAATGGTGACTCCACAACAGAAATCATTTTGTGTTCTACGCTTTGTGCAGTGTGAGTCTGTAATTACTGTTCAGCGTGATTTCCGTTCTGAACAGTGCTGAACTTCCTACCAATCACAGCATTAAGTGATGATATAGACAATTTAAAGATATGGATTGTCTGTGTAAGGGGAAATCATGTGGTTGACCCCATGTGTCAGATGAAGATGTGGAGCACATCCACCAGTTTCTCATGTAGTCCCCGAAAAACAACTTGCTGTGCCGGTAGAGAACTAAACACTCCCAGAATGACTATCTGGCATGTTTTTCATCAACATTTGCTTATGAAACCATACAGGATTCAGTTACTGCAAGCTCTTTACAAAGATGACAAACAATGATGTGTGGAGTTTTGTGAATTCATCCTTAACCACGTGGCAGAAGATGACAATTTTGTAACACACTTAGTGTTTAGTGATAAGGCTCTTTTCATTTAAGTGGGAAGGTAAATCGTCGTAAGGTAAATCGTGAGGTGACCAGGAAAATGGACGCTGTATTCAATGATTTGCTATTCTAGAAGATACGTGCACTAACGGTAGATCTGTTAAAAGTTACTGTCAAGAATTAATTTCTTGTATTACATTAATTAGAAAAACAAAAACCGCTTCAGAAATAAACTGACTCATAGTTATGAACCAAGGAAAAACTGATAATTATGGTTTAACATAATGCTATCAGAATCTTTCATTAATGCTGAAAAACATGTACGCGTGAAAAGCTGTGAAACCAAGAGCTCTAAAATAATTTTATTTGAAATTTATTACATGTAAATTAAAATGTTAATAAAGTATGAAATAATCTGCGAATCTTTAAAGTATGAATTCATTACACGATTTCTTTTTCTTCCTCTGTCCTAGAGTAGGCATTTATACCTATTCCGGTTTCAAAAAGCCAGTTTAGACTACATTACTTAGGTTATGTTTTAAATTTATTTAATTCATTTTTTGTATATTCATGTCAAATCATATTAAAAAAAAAATAAGAGTCTGACATAAATTAAAAATATTAAATATCAAAGCCACAATCAAAAAATAGAAAATATCAATTTGCAAATTTAATGCCTGCTTCTTATTATTATAATTCTAATGTCACAGATTCACTGCATTATTATCTTAGGCCTCCAGTTGTGTATCTAACTAGCATGCCATTTGCAGTACAAAGAACATGAATACATGTATAATTGCAGTTTTTTTCAGATCGATGTTGTCAATGACAAATAAATATCTGGATTCTTTACGAAGAGGTAATGAATAAATGTAAAGAAAACCATGTAAAATTAAGAAATAAAACAAATTTTAATAAAGAATGGAAGCAGTGATGATAACCAGGTCGTAGAAAGCGACTCAAACTACTGTCGGGTCAATATTATGAACAAAACTATTCCTCAAAACCCAGAATCACCAACAATAAACTTGATTCTAAATAAGATTATTTGGGTGCCTAGGCAACCATATTATCTGCTGCTCATATCAGTTAAACATATTGATTTCACTAAGTACCTTGATTTGCATGTACAAATATGTAATAACGGTGTATTATACTTTTTTTAACTGATTATCCAACAAGAGATTTTGAACTTCACAACAAGAAACAAATTTTTATTCTGAAAATTTGAAAAAAGGAAACATAGTTTCTTTCACAAAAGTGAGTTTTTAATTTAGCTCTAATAAATGTGTGACTGCATGACAAATGAAAGGCTCAAATTGCTGCCACATGAATCCATTATGGTCACATAATAGATTCATGTGGTAGCATGAAGTTTTTTTATTTACAGAGATGATTGCACTATAGTCACATTGTGAAAAATTTAGTAAAATTGCTTCACTTAAAATTAAAAATCATAATTCTAAAAAATTAAATTAATATAAGGAAAAAGTGCTACTTAAAAATTATAAGCTACTTTAGTAGCTTATTTGGGAGTTAATGAACATATTAAATCCATAACTAACTAAAATTTCTATGTGCATATGGGAATGTAATAAGAACTGCATAAAAATTCAGTTAGGAAATACAGTAAGGTTGTATAACAATAGTTTACTATTAGTTGGTAAGTTATTTCTATTTACAATTCCTCTATGTCTCCATTTATTTCAGCATGCTGTTAACCAAGAAGTTCGTATGTAACAATCAGAGGTATAATTTAATCTTATTCTAGGCCGAGTAAAATTTTATTTTGTTAAAATTATAAGAGATATAACATTCAGTCACAAAGCGATAGCAAAACAATTAATTTGCTATTTAATCCATATGAATTGATAATTAAAAAAAAAAATATATATATACACACACAAACTAAAAAAAATACCATTTCAAGCTGTCCATAATTATTTAACTCAGGTGGATGACATAAACGATTGCACATCTCATTCTTTTCACTATTATGGCAGCGACTCACCTCTGGGTGGACACAAGTTCGGTCACGGCTTGATAATATGGTCATCCTGTTACAAAACAAAAATTGATTGACAAATAATAATTGAAATAAATTATCGACTTTCACTGAGTGAGTATAGGACAGTCTGGTCACAATTTTATTTAATCAGAATATCTAAAGGTTCTGTGTCATTTGTTCATAAAATGACATAGTAATGTAGCCATATCACATTTTAGATGTGTAAGCCCAGAAAGTAATGTTAATTAGAACTAATTAACAAACGATGGCCAAGAGGCAGAACTGAGGATCGATAGATTTAAAAATTTAATGGATAAGCCTCAAATGATTGTCTTTCAAATGAGAAAGACGAGACCTTAAGTATTATTATATGATGTAGTACAGTGTGAAGATGTAATTAGATTTCACATGTTGATTCAGTTTATTGAAAATTTTTAAATAAATAACTATTTTTTATTTTCTGTAAATGAGAAAACACTTTTCAGCAAAAGCCTGGCTGAATGATTCATGATATAATTCCATATGCCACATGATACTAGCATATGGATAAGTGAGGATTTTCCTTGAAGATTACATCAAAGAAGGTTTAAGAGAAAGTGCAACAAACCCAACTTACATTTTGAGAAGCAAATCAAATTCAGATGAGATTGATATAATGCTTGTCTCCGTTACAGTTTTCATTAAAAAAAAAATTAGTGTGTTAATAATATTTTGTGATAATAGTTTTTAAACGAATCTAAAATCTGAGCGAATAGTTGACTGTTTACAGCTTAAATAGATAAACTAAAATTGTGAAACAAATTATTTATCATTTATATGTATCTGCTATGAATCTTATAATGTATAAGACAGAGATAAATGTAAAACTAAACACAACTGCTTTTCATATGTGAATTTATATCAAAAAAGGTTTTTATAAATAGTTTAAAATTATTCTTTGAGAATTTTTTTAAACATTAAATTTTAATAATATAATCTATTCATAAGTATAGTCCTACAAAAATTCACTGCATATAGAAAGACAAAAATTCCACTCTTTGTATAATAAACATTCAAATATCACTGTATGAGATAATATGTCTGAAAAAATTAGGAATTTCAAGAAAACGTGTACACTTAAGTACTGAAAAATACATCAATCAAAGAGACAACAGAGTTAAAAGACTAATCAGAAACACATTAATAACAGAGGCGTATAGCCAGAGGCTAACACATCCTTGTGCTAGTCAGTTTGAAAGAGTTAAGTAAATGATTTAATTCATAGTTATCTTTTTCTTATCAGTTAACGTGTGAATTTTGAAATACTTTGACAAAAATTGGAGAAAACAAATGTAGCTATAACTAGTTTAAATCACATCTTATAAACAGAAAACAACACGTACAGTGACAGAAAGAGACAAAAAAAATAGTTAGAAATTATCAGCTTCAATTTACTGAAGTATTAACTGGAATACTATACCAGGTTCAATATTAAGTCTGAGTTTATTTTTACATCAATGAGCTGAGGGATTGTAAAATGAGCCAAGTATAATTTTACTCAGATAATATAACACTGACGTCATGCAGTTCTAACATAAATATGAGTACTTCAGAAAAAACTGTATGCTCCATTGTTCAATATCTTATTCAATGTAATCGATTAATAAATAAAAATAATTCTAATTTTAAAATTATTAAAAGTAAATACAGCTAACACTACAGAACAATACAGAAACAATACTATAAAACAGTCTTTATTAGCAAAGTTCTTCAGTGTAAAGGTTGATCACAACTTCCCTTGGAATGACAATATGACTCAGCTTACAGACACAGACAGTGCAGTTTACACAGGCTACATTTTAAAAAAAGGCTTCAATGTTTTTATTTCAAAAATAATATTTAAGCTTGGTATGACATATGGATGAGAACAGTCTATGAAAGATTGATAAATTTCTTATGTAAAATACTTAGTACTTTACTGGATTTCATCATCTAATTAGGTTACAGAAGAAAGCTATTGGAACTGTGATGTCTTCATTATCTATTTATGAATAATTAATAATTAATTGTAGGCAGACAGATTTTAAGAGAAATTTAGACACTTATAACTATGAGGGTCATTGATTAATTAAAGACACAACTTGTTCTGAGGCTAAAATCTTTTATTTAATCGATGTGACATTTTTTCGTTTTTCGACATAATCTCCAGCAACATGTCCCATTTCTGAATCAGCCTGTTGCAAAGAAATTCTTGTTTTGATATCAGAGCCAATTTTCTTATCATTAAACTTCTTATCACGATGTGAGATGGGTTCTCTTGGAACCCATGCTTGTTTTATGGTACTTGAGCTAAGTGACAATATTACGAACTGTACCAACACTTACTTGTAATTTTTCAGCTATAGTCTCAACTGTAAACCATTAGCCTGTTTTGATGAGGGAGTGAAACTTCAACTGGACATTCAGAATGGTGCTCTTTGATCACCAAAGATTGATCCACCTGCGTGTAAAACATTTCTGCAGTTTATACGACTTTATCCGTATTGTTTTGATAATACCAAAGTAAATATTAACCAGTTTATCACCTTCGGAAAGCAAAAAACTGGATCGCTGCAAGCTGTTCAACTAATTCGCAGACTTCAAGAGGACTCATTATCATAATATTTTGAATTTGAAGTTATAATGAGAACAATTTTACTAAAATAGATGATCAAAAGTCATTACAAGGTTACTGACTTACTGTTCTGAAAGTATCATAACCCTCTTACCAATTGTTTTGCTGACACAGCTATTTATGTCTATAATTAATTATTGAATAACCCTTGAATAACATAAGAAATGGAACTAGTAGGTATGTACTCAACACAAATTCACATGAGTAAGCCTTCTTACACAAGGCCAAATTTCATGAAGAAATTAACATATGATGGTACCTGTGACAACAGTAAATTTTTTTACAAAATCTTATACTATTTTTTATTTGAAAAATATTTTTTCTTTGTTAAAGAATTCCTCTCCAGCACCACCCCCCAGTTATAATTAAGTTAGGTAGTCGTAAGTTTAAGATTATAGGATAAGAGTGTTTTACTTTTTCCTCACCAGTAATCAGTATCAAATCATCAGGCCATGGAGTTTAAGAAATACTGGAGTAAAAGAATTTGTCGTCACATATATTTAGCTTGTTGACAAAACTGTTCATCAGTAATTTGCTAATCCTATCTTGGGTAATGATACACTGATCTCAAAAGTACTATGAGTGTGGATCTGCTATCAAGAAAGCTCTCTGAAGTAATACTTTAAATAAGGTTGTATGTCTCTTTTGTGGTAGAGGTAACTCTTCCTAATCTATCTGTAAATTCTGTTTTATATTGTGTGGCAGTACAAAGAAATCTAATCTGAAGGTCAGGTGCTTATCAGATAAAATTGAGGATTGTAACAGTTATAAAAACTGAGAATAAAAGTAATATAAAATAACAATCATATTTCTAGTTTATTACATAACTAATGGTGAAAAACGTTCTATTTTAATTTTAATACTAATCCAATTATTTATTACAAATGTATTTACAATATGAACTTCCTCATTATTATCCTATAAATATGTTATTGGTGAAAAGAAATCCATTGACTAACTAGTACAAAACATTAGAGAACAGATAACAAAAGCAATAAAATACCTGGAAACAATTTAATTGAACTGTTTTTAAAATCTATTTCAGATGGTAAATCATTGTTAATAAAAATAAAACACTGAAATCTCAAAAAATGCCATGGTAAAAAAAAATACCCTACCGCATCTTCCAGTCAAAATTTTTGTTTTACATACACCACATTAGGTCCCTTTATCTCATCAGTAGAATTTAACATGTGTAAGACAAAATCTTCATAAACAAAACACAAATTTTTTAACTTTTGGTTAGAATACTGGGTAATATATTTTACTTAAAAATGTATTTTGTTTTTTATGTTAAGACAATATAGTATTGCAAATACTCAAGATAAATGTTTTGCCTCATCACTTTTTATATAAATTGCACGTTTCTTCAATTTTGATAAAATTTAGAATCTAAATTTAAGGTGTAGTTTCTTACCATATTACAAAGAATAGCTGTAAAGGCAGAAACTAACAAGAGAAAATGTGTTCGGCTATGTGTATAATGCAGACAGAATGTTCATATAATCACATAAAAAAATATGTTTTACAATATATTTACCTAATATTTTTATGACCAAATATTCTAAACTGTTTAATAACTTCATCAATCTGTTGGTGGGTTCTAGTAGCATAAAATATTTTTGGAAAGCTGAAACAGCAAAATATTCAATAAGTGACACTGGATTAAAATCATGGTATTAAATAATAAATTTAAATATACTATTATTTCATCAAGATAACCCTTCACAAGTACTAATCATCTAATATTCAAGCAGGAGTTTACAAACATCTTTGTTAGCTGAATTCAAATATTATTGTAATTAATAATAATATTATTTATATTATTATTTTAGACTGATGTATCTAAACAAGGTGTGTCTTTTTGCTTGTTTAAGGAACTCAGGTGCTTAAATCTACATCAACAAATCAGCATACTTACTGAACTTTATGCCATGGCCTATCATCACACTGAACAAGTACTAACTAACGTATTGTTGAGTACTGTGATTCAGAATGATAAATCTAAACAAAGTGTGTGTTTTTGTTTGTTCAAGGAACTCAGGCGGTCTTCATCAACAAATCAGGACACTCACTCCTGAACTTTATATCAAATTCATGGCCCATCATCACATTAAACTGGTAATACTAAACCAATTTGTTGAGTTCTGCAATTCAGAGCATGAACTTCAAATGCTACCTGATATATTTACTTCATATCCAACAGAATTGTTGGTTTCACACAGCTATATCTGTTTTCATGAACCACAACATGAGAATCAATTTCAGTTGTTTTATCAACTAATCGCTGATTATATCCCATTACTGGGAATTTTAATTAACACCCAGTTATGGGATTATCACCCATGAACCTAATATATCCCTAAAAGATTATGCAACAATTCATTACACTCATATTGATTGTAAGTTTAATTGCCAAGTTATGAGGCATTACTGTACAAATTTTAATTAGCATACTAAATGACAGTATTGTACGGTATAACATGGATGAAATATACAAACTGTTTAAATTTCTTTTAATCATTAGACCTGCCAGAACTTTAATTTATTTTACAATACTGCTTTTTCCTTCTAATTAAAAGCCCTTTATATTCTGCCAAGATTACTTTCAGTTAATGGATGTTTGTATTAATTCTTATTTACTATTTTTTTTATATTTAACTATACTTTTGTTTTGTGTATACTGTTTTCTTAGTTGGATTTTCAAAATTAGGAATTTCTACACCTGCCTTTTTTTGCTGTTCCTTGTTTTGACAAGGATCCCTTTAAAATTGCTTCATTTTGTTTTCTCTTTTTCCATCGCATGCTATTGTCCACAAATATTTTTATATATTATGACTATTTTAATTTTAGTACAGCATTTCTTCAGATCTAAATATCTGTTTTGATTAATAGGTTTTACGGTGGTATTCTTTTGTTTTTAGTGTTCAGGTGTTAATAATATTTCTTAGTGTTTTCCCACAAAAACAGATATCACAAATACGCCTGAAAGTCTGAAACTCAATCAGTTGATGTGGTCAATACTTTGTAATTATTGCTGTCCAATTGCAGGCCGATACTGTACTAGATACTCTGATCAGATTTCACATGAATCAACCCTGGTCATACAAAAAAGCTATACGTTCACTAAACTTAGGCAACTTCAGGTTGGCTTGGATGTCTGGGTATACGTACAAAATCACAAATAAATAAATAGAAAATTTATATCACAATACATATACTAAAAAATATAACTGAAAACAGAATAACTTATTGTATTTTAACTCGAGTTAAAAAACAGTAAGTTATTTGATAAAAAGGTTTTCTAGAAAATTCTATTATAAAAATATAAACTGATGCTTGATTTATAAGACATTCTATAAGTCTCCAGACATTACATCCAGGTTTTTTTATTTAGGTTTTATAGGCAGCTGTATCCTTTTTTATTTAGTGAGTATATCACTAGTTTGTTATATTCCTATATCACCAAGCCAAGATCTGTTGTTAATTAAAATCTAAAAATAGAGTGGTGGCCAATGGACAGTCCAGGTACCTTTATAATATAATATAATATAATTGTTATAATGAATAATATAATTGGTTATAAATGAATTATTTAACGTTATAATATAATTGGTCTGGCTGGACTCTAAACTGTCTACCTCCCACAGAAAGGCAAGCGAGGTAACTTTCAGCATTAGTCTAACACACAATATAATAAAAAACAAAACTTACATTCTGTTGGACTACTTACTTGAAAATTTCTGAAGATGAATTTGACTGATTGTTGTTTTGTAATTTTGGAGTTTCAACTTCATTTTTTGGTGATTCTAACTGATTTTCTTGTGGGCTATGTTTAGCTACATCAAGATTCAAAATGGAAATGGGAATAACTGATTTAGGAGATTCTGATGCTTTGTGTTTCACAGGTGTGCTGCAATCTAATGAGTTTACACTTTCAGAGGTGAACATTTTTAAGTGCCTTTTCTGAAAACAAAAACTGTAATCAGTGATCAGTGCATGAAAGAAAATAAATCTGGATATATTTATCAAATTTTCACATTTTAACACTTTTTGGTTATAAATCTGGTTGACTAACAATTGCTAGTCAGTAAAGCTATATAAATTAAGTACAGTAAATTTTTATTTGGGCACTTGAATGCCAACCAACAAATGAATTTGAACAATTAAATGTTGAATCATTCTTTTAAAATTTTATTATTCTTTTTCACCTTTTTGGCAGCATGAAATCATACTAAATGTTGTTGGAATATATTTTTAAGGTCTTCTTTGGTCCAGTCTACACATGATTTGATCAGTAAGAGCTGTTTTTTTGTACAATTACTGCTTATAAACTGTTTTTTAGCAGGCTGGTGAGCTTCCCATCAAGTTTCAAGTAGTCCGTGTTGAATGTTTATTTTACTGATTAATAACTCTTGATTTAAATCTGCAACCAATGATCTATGATCAATTTTACTTTTACTCACAAACAACTTATTCTGTGATAGACAAGTTTTTTTCTACAGCCACAGTAGTATTTTCTTTGATGTGAGAAGGAACCAATTGATTTTAAAAAAATATACAATAACATTCACAGTACATAATCCAACAGCACACTCAAAAGCTATATGTTGAGTCCTACAGGTATGATTTAAAAGACACAATTTTTGAATGTTTTCCAACATCCATTATTTTGCATGCATTACACAAATAAAATAATATTTCTAAACTATGGTGATAAAACAAAACAACATAATATTTATATGAAAACATATGAAATGGAAGCAGTGTAGCTTCAATTTAATTAGACATTAAATGGAAACTATAATTCCATTTAATTAAAATGGAAGTAATCCAAGGTGAAGCAGTAGAGCTACAAAATGAACAGAAAAATGCTCCTTCAGGTTAATTTACACACTACTGTATGCATAATAAAAATCCAAGTAAAAATATGTAAAAAAAATGCTATAAAAGAATAATGGGTGAGAATACGGCATATTTCATAAATATAAAATGATGTAAGTCTAGCTCTACATTGAGGTCAACAGAATTTAAGTACTTACACGAAGTTACTTTAGTCTTGCATTGGAAAGATATATACACATGTACTATGTTATATGGAAATGGTGGATCCGAACTGTGCAAACTAGTTGTGATTGTGCTTCTCAGTTATGCAGTTTGCAGCAGGGGAGGCATGACTATGATCTGTTTTTACGAACAGGGCCAAAGATGGGCGAATTGTGGACAGGAGTGCTCATCCCTCCTACTGGTGGGAAACCAGGTTGAGGATGGGCTAATGTGAGTGTGCTCTGCTGATGTCTTGCGCTACCCAGTGCAAGTCAGTCACTTTGGCCTTGGCAGAGGTTGTCCCATGTGTAAGGATATCGAAGCCCTTACTGCTATGTGTGAGCACTGGGACATCGATATAGAGGATCAGGCAGTACTTGACTCCCCAGCCTGGGTTAAATCTGTAGGAGGCGGCTGACTGGGGGAACCCAAGCAGGATCAGTGATCCGAAACACGCCCAACTGCCTCTCTTCCCGCACTTTTTAACATATTCTGGCATCTCATTTTTATAATCTAATTTTCAACTTTCTGTGGCAGAGGGTCCAAATAAAAACCTTACTCCTGGAGAGCCTTTGTCTTCGCAAGTGAAGAGAAGGAGGAGCGTCGAGTTTAGTGATGTAGTAAAGACTGATCGAACTAAGTTTGGACCTTTTGTGGATTGATTCCAAAATATTTAGTGTTCTAGAAAAAAAAGGGGATTTTTCGAAGATTAGCCCTTTCGTAACTTGAGGCGTCACGGAAGCTGAAGGAGGGCCCGTTAAGAAAACAAGGAAGACTGGTATTGGACTGTTTGTAGAAACAGTTAACGATTCACAGTCAATACGGAAACTTAACGCCACGAAGATTAGAGTTATGGTCATTGAGGTTGCACCACATGGTATGATAAACATCTCAAAAGGAGAGGCGTGTGCAGGGAATTGCTGAACTGCACAGAGGAAAAAATCGTTGAAGAACTTCATGAACAAGGAGTTGCAGGGTGTTAACGATCGAACACACAACGCAATAAAGTTCTACCATCTGCGGTGCATGTTCTAACCTTCAATAAACCTAAGTGTCCAGAGAAAATAAAGTCTGGTTTCAATAGACTAGATGTACGTCCGCTTATCCCGATTTCTCTGCGGTGCTTTGGATGACAGAGATTCGGACACAAAGCGGCGCAATGTACCAGAAAACAAATGTGTGTTTGTGGTGAGCTATTACGTCATGATGACCCGTGCAGGGACCCAACTTTAAGAGCCCATTGTCATGGACACAACTCTGCGAGATCTCGGAATTGTCCGACTTACAAGGAAGAAGTAGCTGTTCAGGAGATGAAGACCATACAAAAGATCAGCTACTTGAAAGCTAGGAAAGTGCTCAGTACACCGCCAAAAATTGCGTCTTATGCTCAGGTTGCTGAGGCTCCAGTAGCTCCAGACGACAAAATCTCCTAACTAGCACCACTCCTAGTAAACATGCTCGAAAAATCATCAATGAAGAATTGAACGATTGAGCATCAAGAGTAAATAGCCAAAAACAGACGGAGAAGAAAGCAAACGTTTCTCAAAAAAAAAATCTGTACAACCTACGAATGAGCCTACGACTAGTTCTAAGGTAAAGAAAAATGAAGCGAAAGCCCAAAGAAAGCAAGAGCCAAAAACATCGCAAGTCAAAGTTCAAATCAAGAAAATCCCCATTCAAGGAATCAAAAAAAAAAAAAAAATTAATGGAGTCAGATAATGAGTGTTGGACAAAAACAATTGAGCCCCCGAAAGCACGGAGGCTTCTAAATGAGAGAGCGAGCATTTCAGCTTCCCCACACACTTAAGCGGAGAGTGCATCGAGTCTCGACTCTGATGCCGGTAGCAAAACATCCTCCGCAATTTACTGCAGAGGATCGGAAGAATTCATCTCCGAGGCCTCAGGCACCTTGGAATTCAACGTCAAGGGCGTTAGAAAGATGGAAAAAAGAAAAAAAGTAAACAACTGTTTGAATTTAGGGAGCTCAATTCAGCGATGTTGCGATGTTGCGAGTGCCTTCGGAAAAAGCGCTGGGCCCAGATCGCCTGCCGAATGTGGTGGTCAAGTCTGTAATTGGAGCTGACCATGAGGGGTTTTTAATTGTACACAACACCTGTTTGTATATAACTAGAAACATGTGTTTCTAGTAAAATTTACAAGCTGAAACAGTGGATTTACTGCAAAATTCATAGTAAAACACGGGTTTGAGATGCCTCTAAAATTACAACAAATAACCAACAATCAAATGACGTTCGAACCTGAGGATCTCTTTCCACGGGTTTATTCGAATATATTAAAGAACGGCTACTTTCAATGATGAATGTGTGTTCACGTTAAATTTACATGTTGAAATGGTTGATTTAGTGAAAAAGCCATAGTAAAACACATGCTTGAGATGCTCCATGAAGTTTAGTCTTAGTTCGTCTTAGTTTGTTAATTAATGAACATTTACTAGACTGCTGTTGACGTCATGGGGAATCGTCTCTTATAACATGACATCAGCTGTCAATCATTCTATATATCGTTGACCTTTGATATCTATATCTACATGTATACAGTGAATGTTAACAGCAATGCCGTATCGATTTATAAAAATAAACATTATCAATCAAAGAGCAAAAATAACATGAAATTCGAACGAGATAAGTTATCAAACGATTCTAACCCATCTGACCCCAATATAGTATTTTGTTACAAAAATTTAACTAACGAATATGATTTAATTACATTTTTAGATAACATACAAAATGATATTGAACGTTTATATAATAAGTACTCTCTCAATGTAATTAATATTAAATTAAACTGTGAATATATAAAAAAAATTATTTTCATTTCTTCCCCCAGGGGCATTTTAACAGATTTCAAATCGGAAAAAATACAACTTTTTGTTGACAGTGTATTGTCTATTGATAGTGCTTTTCAAGAATTAATTGAACAATATTTTAAATTGAAACACAAACTAAAAAAAGATATTTCGGTTTCTGATTTGTTGTCGTGTATAGAAATTCCAAATGAAGAACAATCATTAGGTGGTTCTTTACCAAACAATTGTGGAATGTAAGCGATAAAAATCATGTAGATATTTATGAATTTTTAATGTCTGAAAGCGAAGGCATTTAGTGCTATAAAATGCCAAGCAGAAAAATATAAAGGAAACAATATTGATTTGGATCTAACATTTTGATCCCACGAGTACTTGCGATAAAACCGACCACTACAACGGAGTGCACGCGTACTGGAGCTAGAACTAAATACAACTGGGTTCGCCCTGGTGCCCATTGGACATCGTTCGAAACTCACTACCTAGAGTTATTCACCCATTGGCACGATAGTTCCCACCTTGGGTTACGGTTGCGTTTCGTGAGATGTCGCAACACCACCGAGTGAAGATGTAAGAAAAATCAGTGTGGAATGTTGTGTAGTTGTGTAAGGGTATATGTTGTAATTTGTGTAGTGTTCTTGGTGTAGTATAGGCGTATGGTGGTGTTATAGGCGTTCAGTGTGTAGTGGGAAGAAAAGTTTCAGTGGCCAGGCTCGTGGGGACGCCAAACACCAAAGTCTTAAAGAATAAGACTCCCCATCGGGGTCTACGACGACTTGCTGTGGACAGGAGGCTTCCTTCGGAAGTGGTGTTTGTGGCATATGCGGACGACCTCGCTGTGGTGGTCATAGCGAGGTCGGGCAAAGAGGTGAAAGCCTTAGGAAGCAATGTACTGACAGACTTGACGCGGTGGCTGCAGACGTGAGGTCTTGATGTATCTGCGTATAAAACCGAAATTTTGCTGATGACGGGCAGGAGATGGATGCCAAGGTTTTCGGTTGAACTAGAGGGCGCAGAAGTAATCCCCCTTGAGAAGAGCCAAATTCCTTGGTGTTTGGCTCGATGAGATGAGGGGGTTTAAAACACACGTAACGTAGATGTGCCAAAAGGCCGTGAGATTGACTTCAGAAGTTATCAGACCTATGAGGAATGTTAGAGGTCCTAGATCCTCTAAAAGAATAATTATTCCGGCTACGGTGACCTCCGCAATCATGTATGCAGCACCGGTGTGGTGTGAAACCCTTAAAATTAAGCGTAATAGACGTAGGATTAATAGTGTCTATCGACGGCTTGCACTCAGGGTGGCGCAGACGTACAGGTCAGTGTCGCTGGAGGCGGTGCTGGTGATAACGGGCATGCCTCCGGTCGACCTGCTGACGGTTGAACGTCTAGAAAGATATGAGGATAGAGACGCCTCGGTTGAAAGGACAGAGTCGATTGAGAAATGGTCCGACGCGGTTACCGGCAAATGGACCTTTAGGTTCATACGGCGGATCAAGAGAAGGCATGGAAAGGAGGAGTTTTAGACGGTCCAATCTTTCGAGGTCTACCTCCACGCCAAGGGCAGGCGTGACTCACCTTTATGTCGCAACTGTGACGACGAGATTGACGTAGAAGATACTTTTCTCAGATGTCCAAGATGGACTTCGGAGCGACTCTTTGATAGGGCGGTTTCACCTGAGGAGGTGATGAAGTATGATAGGCTCGGATGCAGGTCGGGACAGGTGCTCGAGATGGTTCAAGAGTTCTTTCCGTGAAATTACAAGAAGGAAGAGAATAGGGTAGTGTGCAGTCCCAAAGTGGGGGTGGAAGGCCAACTCTCGGGGGTGGTCAACGGAGATCCAAAAGGATCGTCGCCGCTGGGTGCCCTTGGGGGACGCCAGAAGCCTTTGCGGATGGAATATACTCGGAGTACTCGTAGGCTCGTGTGGTAACGATGTGTACCTCACTTGGTGGTTCCGCCACCACGCCGTGGGAGGGGGAGAGTTTTTAATGGATCCCCGCCTTATGCGGGAAACCCCACAGCCAGCGGTACGGGCCGCTGGGCGTCTGGCAGCAGATTTTCCTTTCTCCAACGCAAAAAAAAGTTAGGTTTAGAATTAAAGGTCAAATTTTCGGGTGAATTCCCAATTTATATGTATTGTATCAGGTTTATATAAAAAATTTAAAAATCTAAAAATAGTGCTTGTAAAGGATTGTGAAATGTTGAAAAATTGAAAAAAAAAACATTAAAGAATCATAAAATTGCCATAAATAACAATTTTGTTTGCGGCAGAACGCCCGTGATTTATCTACTATTGTAAGATATCGAAAAAGACAAATAACCCTTTTTTGTAGATAATTTAATTTCAAATACTCAAGCGGTGTCTGAATTCGATTTGACCAAAAACCTATGGCTAAACCTAGCCATAGTAAATTTGAATATCGGCTAGTACCGTTTGTTACCTCAAGCCGTTAAAATGACCACCGTCTTGAAATTCATAACGGCAGTAGACCCACGTTCTTTCCAGATATAAAAACTATGATCATGCAAAGTTTCACGTTAATCGGTCGAATAGTTTTTGCATGCCTAATAAACTCACAGACACCATTAGATTTAAGTGTATCACCAAGTTCTTGCGGGACTTTCATAGCCTATTCTACTCGTGAAAATAATGGTAAAAGTTCATATAAATATAACAATGCTTCGTTTGAGAGTTACAGCTAGTGAAATATTTCACTTTGATTTCAGCTACCCTGGTGAAATGAGGTCGACTGAAATTTTTAGGACGTTAATTTAGGGGCAGAATTAGTGATTTCTTATGATTTTTAATCTGAAAAATCTTATAAAATAAGTCCCAGAACCGTACCTGCTGTAAGTTTTGAGAAAGCTGGGTTTAAAATCAATAAAAAGTGGCATAAAAACTCTGCTTTTTACGTTTGACGTACAATAACTTTGTTAAATAGGTAATAAAATGTATAACTTTTAAACACCTGTAGAAAATTTAATTCTGAACAAAACGGTATAAAATACGTCGAATAAAAAAAAAAAAAACAAAGAAAAGTTAGAAAAATTTGGATTCTATTTAGAAACAGTGCACTAGATAAAAATGCATCATACGTATCAGTTAATAATAAATGATCAAAAATGAGACCGCCATTTACAGAACATCTGTTAGCACGCTTCTGTACCGTTTTTGTTGTTCTTTCTAGTTCTTCAGGGCTGTCCTTGAGTTGCTCAGCCGCATCCATAATGCGGACAATTAGTTCTTCACGAGAATATATTTTTGTTTTGTATAAAATATTTTTCATTCATCCACAGACGCAAAACTCTATAGAAGTTAGATCAGGCGATCTGGGTGGCCAGGAATGTGGACGTCCACGACCGATCCGTTTCTCAGGAAAATGATAATTTAAGTGAGTGGAACGACATAAGAGAGGTAGTAGGCGCGCCATCGTGCTGGAAGTACGCTTTGTGTCTCGGCGCTAGAGCAACATCTTCAAGCAGCTACAGCAGCAAGTAGAACTCAGCATTTAAGCGACCGGTTGATGTGAACGGTTCAAACAGCTGATTTTGAATTGAAGCTAAATCGGTATTTAAAATTGCTTTCCACCGTTATATGATTTACTTCTGTCCATGTAAGCTCCTTGCGTAATTTGTTGAGGCCATCTTGAGTGAAATTTGTCTCGTCGGTCAACAAAACATACTAGTAGAATTGTCGATATGCATTTCACCGGTTGCAGAACTCCAAGCGAAGCGGACCGTCTAGGTGTAATGTTGAACCGGCTGTTTACGAAAAGGATAAAACTACTTTTGATTAAGTGACCTCCAAACCGTCGAATGCGAAACTCCGATCCGATCAGAAAGACATCGTATACTGACGCCTAGACCGCATCGATAATAATTTCTTCAATAACAGCAACATGTTGGACGGATCGTTCCTAGCCGGTACGAGTATTAGGTAGCGAACCTGTTTCCCGAAGATTGCGTAAAGTCGCGCTAATCGTTTTGGGATCTAGAATCCTGCGACTCCGAAAGCGTATTTCATATTCTACTACAGCAGCTGTAGCATTACTGTTACAGACATCCGAAATGAATACCGTATCAGTGTATTCTTCTGTCGTAAATAAGGACGGCATTACTTCACCGCAAACCGATAACGTTCAAACTAAAATTTACAGAAAACCTTTGCTAACGACAGTTCACAACACAAGAAATACTTAATTTACCTCACAGATCGATTTAAACAGTAATGCGATATTGCGCATCGTAGATCGGCTATTTTATTGCTAACTTTGAAGTAATAATTTTTCAAATAATTTATTGTATTTCTGTCCTTAATAAAAAAAATTAGGTAAGTAATTTTATTTAAATTACGTAATTTCCAGTTTTTTAAAACATTTTAACAGCAGTCTTTAATAGTAAATTTTGTTTTTACAGATTTTTCACTTCACCGAAAAATAATTTGGTTTTTGTTTACATTAACCAAGTTTTTTCTGACAAATGTATTAATTTACAGTTTTATTGGTTTTCACCCCAGATTTCTCAAAAACTACTGCAAATACGGTTCTGGGGCCGATCGCATTCGATTTTTCAGGTCGAAAAGCATAAGAAATCACTAATTCAATGTCTCGATTAACGTTCTAAAAAATTCAGTACTCCCTCGTTTCATCGGGGTAGTGAAATACGAGCGAAATCTTTCACTAGCCGTAATCGGCAAACGAAGCATTTTGACATATGTTTATACGTACCTTTTATTACGAAAGTAATTTACGTACATCTTTGTAACAAGCGGGATATCGAACGTCGTACACTGCTGCAGCCAAAGATTTGTTTCTTTATTTTTAAGAAAATAAAAAAAAACGGATGCACATTTGCTTTGTAAATGTTGTACGTACGAGTATTCTCATATTCTATATTCTAGTGAAGGGCCGATGTTTATACATCACTCGGCGGTACTAGACATCTTCTCCTTCCCGCACCTTCATTTCTGAAGGTTATTCACCGCATCGTTTACATCGGTTTAGCTATAACGAGCGTAGGATAAAATTTAAAATCGAAAGAAAAAGTTATAAATAGACTGTTAAATAATAATAATATTGCTGCGAGGAAAGTTATATTGTTTTCGGCGGAGTACGAGAAAGTATCGAATATCGCCATAAAGCGCACGGTCGAACCGTTTACTAACCTCCTAACTTCTTAAAAAAAAAGTACCTGAAGTTATCGAATGCTTTTGTAACTACCCGTGAATACGTTTTTTTTAATCGGGTTTGTAACGTTTTCTGGCGTAACTACGGTAAATATGAAGTAAAACAAAAAAGTTACCTGCGGTTTACATTTAGGATAGGCTTTTGAACGTGAGTTTTTCTTCGGCAATTGAAAAACATCATCGTCATTTCCAAAATCGAAGTAAAAATTTTCTCCTGCTGAAACAAAAAAAAAAAAATTACGGTATATTTAATTTCAGCTGAATATAAATTATGAAAAACAAAAGGTTCTCTTTATCCATACATTATAAAATTAGAAAAATATTAAAAGGTTGGAGAGATTCCGATTGTATACTACAATCGGTTTACTACTTTTGAGCTAGCGTGTAACAAACCGAAAGCCAAAAAGAATAACAATAATAAAAACATCTGGAATAAAGCCGATTAACTTAAAGAAACAAAAATAGCTTTGGAATTACAAAATTATATTAAATAATATTGACACGAATATTTTTAACTGTAATAATTAAATAATACAACATATAATGCAAAATTGAGTCGGTATAAATGACGAATTAATACTCCTAGCGTACGAAATTCATTTCCACGAACAGCAATATAAATATACACACGTAAACATTCGTCGATTCCAGCTGTTGTTTTATTCCCGCCCTCGGTGTAATATAGGTGTTATTATAAGCTGCTGGAAATAGGCAAGTATTACGGGAAGGGGATGTAAGAGTACATTCTTAGTTGTAAAGTATAATAGCACTACCTATAAAAACATCAGCGCAATACGACCGTCAATGCGTATTAAAAACCAAGTTCTGGTTGAATAAAATTATATTCGTCACAATTTCAGTTCAAGAAATAAAAAACAAATATTAATAAAAAGAGTTTAACACGCTAAAAATAAAAAATGCAAATCGGCGGTCTGATAAACCGATATATTGGAAACGATCTCCATTTTTGAATTGTACAAAGAAAAATTTATTTGTTACTATAAATTATTTAAATTATTATTATTCGGCGAATAACTTGTCGACTTCAACAGCTCCACTGTTACAATAGAAAATTAAATTTAACTCTAAACCAAATTTACGCTAATCTCCACAAAAGTCCTCCACCGATTTTGGCATTTTTAAATTACCGATTTTAAGTTACTTACCTACTATTTATTAGTTTGTTTCTTATTTCGGTCGAGAACGGTCGTTTACAAAAAAATATACTTAATTAGATAAATAAGAAAATTTCAACGGTAACTAAAATTAACTCGGTATATGTAATAAAACAAAAAAAAGTTATTTTATAATAGACTACATTATTAACAGTCGCAGAAAGGCTCGTACTTTAACCATCACCTAATAAATAAACCTTACAGCTGTTATGCGCTTTAAGACTGCTGCATATGCAAGCCGCTGGTTATCGTTTATTTACGAAAGTAAATACTGTAGGTAGTACAAACACAACCCTAATACAAAATATTTAATTACGCTTTTATTAATACGCTATTTATATTATTTCATAAAAGTAATATCGGTTTTTTTATTATCGTACAGAAAAGTAGATATTACTTTAAAACCTTTTGTCTAAAAACGCCAAAATTAGGAGATGACAGCAAGAAAAGAGGGTCGATAAAAACAACAACTTCGAAAGCAAATGCGTTCCTTAATTTTCATTTTCGGAATTATTAATTTCGTTATGTAAATTATTTACGGATTAAACGATAATATACCGTATTAAATCGCTAATGTTTATCTTACTGTAGTTATAATAAATTATATTTAAACCTACATTACCTTATCGTAGTTATAGGTACTTAGGCTGCGTCAGCTTGCCGTTCTCGTCACACGGGTTTGATGAACTTGATCCGTGAGATGGCAGATAAACAACACGCTATTCGTTTCTTATAAGCCGAAACGATTTTACATATTCCTAGGTTTGGCCTACAGGGTCAAGAAATGTCCCTTTCGTTAAGCCACGGGGAAGGAAAACAGCCTTCTGCAAAGGCGAATTGTCGCCATTCTGCTCGTTTAAGGAGGGGTACATCTACGATCCGGAAAGATGAAACCGGAAGATGTTGTTTATTTCCTGCGTGGCTGGAGTAGGGAATATACAGTTTTAAGTTTTGTAACGAAGAGTTTGGCACGACGAGCAGTGTCACTATAACCGATCGGAAGTATTTAATAAGGAAAGTGTATGTGGACATGCTACCCCGTAATCCAATAATAATAGGCGGGAATAGTCTGAACGTAGAAACGGACGAATTTCTTTTTTCAAGGCGAAGGTACAACAAGTTTACCCTCAGAAGCGGGTATTTGTACAGAAACGAAAAAATGTTTCGTATACGCGGTCGCCGAACGAACGGAACAGTTTTCATAGTCTTTTAAAGGACGGTATTACACCTGGGACAAACAAAATTTCAGACAGTCTGCGGAGTTACGACGATACCGTATATCTGATCTACAAGATTACAATTTTGCATGTGAAACTGTTAATCGCTCGGTTAATTTCCAAGATCGAGTTACCGTGCGTACAAACGCCGCAGTCGTAAGAAGTATGATACATCGAGATTTACGCTATATTTCTATTTACGCGAATAATATGGCGCCGACGTAACATCGATAAGGGATACGATCGATCAAATTTTAAAGGATATCGTCTTTTGATGTCCAAAATAGTGAATATAAGTAAGACTTATTTTTTCTATTATAATAGCAATTTCGGAGATGTGTCCGCTTTCAAAATAAGACCTAGAAAAGATCGCTTTTTTTAAGCAGTTAATAATAAATATTTTTTAAAAAATTCTACTTTTCACACGCCAGTAAATTCTTGTTAGATTAAAGAGTAATAAAAAAAATACACCTCGGTTTTTTGAAGAAAAAAAATCTCAACACTAATCGCATAAATTAATGGAAAACAGAATAAATCAAGACAAACCTCTATTATTATTATTATTATTATTATTATTTTTTTTTTACTACAATTACGGAGCGAATTATTGATAAATATATATAAGCGTCTAGTTTAATTAAATATTAAAGAACTAAAAATCACACGGATCAAAGAGAAACGGAAAAAAATACCGTAAAAACTACGTTATACCGTACGATGAAATAAGTCGGCGACGACAGGTATCAAACAGGCAATTAACTGACTGGGTTTTAGAAAGTTGCGGCAATTAAACGATCGCTTATCCGTAGTCCGACTGTCAGTACCGTTATAATTTTAAAAACAAATTATAGTTAAAAACATATTTTAAATCGGTGATCCGAAGATGTAAGCTATAGTTATGAATAAGAACCTAGGTCGCCGATTAATCTCTATTCGTTAACTTTGTACAGGATAACTAGAGCTTCCAGAATATAACAACTTATATTTTAAACTCTACATAAATAGCGGCAAAGTTCAACAGTATCGAAATTAACTTTCCTTTTAACATTTTGCAACCGAGTAATGAAATATAGCTGCGCTGTAAATTAGATAATAATCGCCCAGTGCATTCGATAGTCGGTCGAGTTCTATTTTAGGAACGAATAATTATCGATATATTATATTAAATAGTTCTTTGTAACGGTTGAAAAATGCAATTATTTTATCAGAATAGTTTTTCATTCGATATCAAACTTTTGGTACGATTAAAATTTATTCGATCAATAAAGGAGTAAGTTCCAATTACCTTTTATCTTTAAATACGCGCGCTTAAAAACAGTCTCGTAATCCTGTTTTCTTTTATCTCAATATCATTAGTTAACCGTAGTAAATAAAGCCAAATTCTCATTTTACATTCGACGTTACTGTATTTAGTACCGAAATAATTTAATGATAATAAGTCTGATGTTAAAAAAAAACAACAAATCATCGGTCGTAACTGTTATAACAAGCATGCTATTTATAAACCGCACACCGTCCCTTTAAAATATCCGTAAAAATGCAGATGGGTTGTGCGGTACGACAAGAGATAATACTACAAGGAACGGAACCAGAAACGCTACCTCTCCAACCCCTACCCTAGGCGACCCGGGTTCATATCGATCTGTCTGCTGGCTATCGCATATTTTGTCCTCGTATCCATCCATCTTAAGCGAAAGGTCGGCAGAATGCAGCAACAATTACTACGAGGGGGGTGACGTCAGAGAGGGGCTGCGGCCATCTTGACACCTCTCCCTCGCACACTTCTTTATTGACCAATAGGGAGTCAGGCCCTTGTTTGAACAAGGGCCAATAGGAATCGCTGTGACACGGAGTAATACGAGCGTTGCCATGGCAGCGGACAAGCGATCACCGCTATAGACACTACGTCGACTCGCACCTTTGATCGCGCTTCATGTCCCCGTGTCCAGTACGAATAGACGCGCCTGGATTCACACGTGCACGCGCGCTACGAAGCGTACTACCGGTTGCAGCAGGTGTCACTCTACGTTAAAAAATTAATGATGCTCCCCTAAACTTTATTTTATTTAACTCGTAAGATGATAAAAAGGAAAAACTTTTTGACTTTATTTCTCTACTTAAAAATCTTGTAGAAAATTTAATTAAAACGAGTTAACACAGGATAAAATTAAAGCGAATAACTTAACGTATTGAGACGAATAATCAAATAAACATTAAAGAAACATGTTACGTCCGTTAGAATTAAGAAAGATGATCTAAACGGTAGAACCGGTAATAATATTTTTACAACAAGAAAAGGGCGCAGTAAAAATGTATAAACAATAATTCCGTAGCGTATTAAATATATATACATGTTTTACGTGTATATCGAGATATATTAACGTATCCGATTGATATTCATTAGCATGAGGTAAACTCAAACGTAATTTTTCAACTAAAAGTAGTTATTAAAGCGTAGCCGCTTCGGGAAAAAATAGAAGGAAATTTTTTAATAAAATTACCGATAGAATACGTTAAAAACAATAAAAACAGCTCGCAACTTCACTCTTTTTTTCAGAAATAAAAAAAACTCGGTTTTATTTTAGTTAAGCGAATTTCATCGATGTATATTCATTAAATTTTTATACGCGAATCGTTTTAAAGCTTTTCGTTTTTGAATTTAATCGTATACGTACAAAAATCAAAAGCTTTTAATTATGAAAGTTTAAATCCGTTAATAAAGGAAAATGGTGTAAGCGTACACAACGGTGTAAAATTCGTAGGACGAAGTTTTACTTTAAAAATTCGTCCTTCCGATAAGATATTTTTATAGTGTCGTAAAATTATCAGCTTTATAACTGCAAAGGAATGTTCGTGAATTACAACGGCGGTAAAAATAATTGTAATTTATATTCTTGTAACGCTTAAACCCGATAACAACCGTTAGTTTAATATGGTGTAAATGAAAATTCGGACGACCTGAACGTATTGGCATTACAAAAAGATAATAAAAAACGTTATTTAGGTCTTAAAGTTTGAATTAAAAAAACAATACTATAATCAGGATACAAAAACTGTAACATTACAGCGTGTCTGGTTTGAGCCGTTCAAACTTGACCGAGTTCGGTCAATTTCTTAACTGCTGTGATAAAAAACGGATACTTAATAGTTTTGTTCCTTTCAACAAACTGCGGGAAATCTATCAATTACTTGGAGAACTAGTTTTCCCGTGTATAATCCGACATTTTTTTACTAAGGTAGAAAACTGTTAAAAGTTTTCGAAAAATATCCGGATAACCAAAATAACGATTTTTTTTCTATAAAACGTCTACTGTAAATGAACTTAAAATGGGATGTTGTCGAAAAATAAGGAAAATATTTCCTCTGTAGGTTAATTTATTATTCTGGGAATTCCACGACTATATGCTACGTAATTTTCAACCATTACATACTAAAAAAATTATTTTTAAATTATTTTTTATTTCTTCTATTAACTTAAAATTCTTATAAAACTTATTTTATAGTAATGTTTTATATATATACATATTTAAACAGCCCAGTGTAAAATTTGATATGGCAGAGTTTAAAAAAATATAACCAAGATATACGCGAGATTGAAAAAAATTCAAATTAAGATTTAACAATTAAAGAGATGACAAAACATCGCTGACACTGGATGGGAAATTTTAAGGGAAAATATCGGTTTCTCACCGGAAATTAGGTACGGAGATGAAATGCAGCCGAAATGCACTAAACGGTACGAAAGAGAAAAAAACATTAACGATGAAGTATTATGACACGTTCCATAACTTAAAAACAAAGGAGAATAACTTTTAACGCAAAAGATACAAAAATGGTGTTGTTTTTACTTTCCCTGTTCTAGCAATATATGTTGCTACAGATATAACGGGAAAGCATACTGACCGGTCAAAAAACAAACTAAAAATATAGGTCGTTTTTAAGTTTTACGCCTTAAGGAGACATTTAACAAAAAATAAAAAATAAACAACAAGTAATCTACGAAAAGAATTTTTATTCCAAAGCTCTCGAGTTCAAAAAGTATTTTTTTGTCAGACGGACGTTTGTGTGTAAGTACGTATGTAATCGGCCTGTATTCGATCGAACTCCGCACCCCGTCGACCGATTTTCTTCAAAGTCGGTAGACAGGTACCTTCGGGGGTAAAGAATGTATTAAATTTTTGCAAAACTTGGAAAAAGGAGCGGGAATGTATCGGTCGAAATAAAATTTCAAACCTTTACCGGGGCGCGTTGGCAAAAAATTACAAAGTTGAAGTTTCTTTAATCGAGATCACAAATTAACAAAAACTTTTAATATTCACTCCCACGTCAAAAAATGACTATATATTTTTTTTTTTAGCTATATCTTGCTTCAGAAAAGGGGTTACCGCAGACTACTGCAGCTATATTTTCTATATCGACAGGACTTCAACCCCCCTACAAAAACCTTTTGCCCACTCCAATAGTCTGCGGTTACAAAAAATATTTTTAATTTTTTAAAAATCGTTAAAAAATTTAGTTTAAATTTAAATCCGTGTCGGAAGTTACCCGTTGCATTAAAAATGTAAAAGTCGTGATTTTTTTATATCCCTGAGTATTTCTTGAAAAAAAAAAAATTAGCCGAAAATTTTCACCCTTTTCTTAGTTGACCGGTGCAGCCGGAAAAGTTATCTCCAGCCTTGTAATAAATTATATAAATTGGGAAACAAGATTGCGCAAAAATTTGTTTTAAAAATTATTAAGTACGCGTGAAATATTAACATATTTTAATTTTTGTAATAATTGAAATGACCATCTAGAGTTAGATCTTAAATAGAATTTTTTTTTATCACGGATTTTTATTAAGCGTAATCTTGTTTTTCAATTTATCTCGATAATCATTTAAAGCAGCTCTTTCGTACGTATAAAATATAAATAAAAAGAAAACAATAAATCTAATAACAAGTTTTCTTATCTTTCTGTTATTCTATAGATTTTATAAGTACCGTTCTGCAATTAGAATAAAGTCAGAATACGGGTAGATAATCTATAGTCCTTATTTATTATATGATTTTTATGGAGTGTATAGAATCGGTACACGGGTCTCTAGTATTATAAAATATGTAATTTATCTTATCCGTTTGATCTGTACGCACATACTTTACGAACTATATTCGATCTTGAATTATTAAGTAACAGACGGGGGATGCATTGCGATTAATATTTTCTTTAAATTATCGGATAACATACGTTTCAAAGTTACCGAAGCAAATTAATCTTTACGTACCGTTTAACAGATCTAGGCTAAATTATTATTTTTATCTATTTTTAACTTCGTATCTTTGCCTAATCGATAGTTTCAATCCGACAGTTGAACCGTTCGCTGGTGATTTGCTTATACAACGCGATCATTTTATAGTGAGCATCACGATACTGTACACTATAATTCCACTACGGACTATAATACAGAGATACTCGCATTTATGTAATGTCCACCATTTTCCTGAAGACAGGTCCGAACCCTACGCACCGTATTTTTTGACGCCCTTCTTAGTACATCAGTGTTAATGGAATTCAACATCTTTACTCGATATCGGTGCGCTGAAGACGAATGGTGTGCGCGATAAAATGATCTCACTGTATTTGTAAAATAATGTTACGAATCGCTCAAAGTTTTGCGAAATTTGTAATGTGAATAACTGATAATCTGCTTTCTATTTTTTCTTTACCTCTTATTACTTCTCCTATTCTTTCTGTCTTTTTCCTTTTGATTTTCTTATGCGATTAAAATAATTACATCGATAACGATATGAAAACCTTCGTATCGACAACACTTGTTCCTTTTTAACGCGTTTGTAGTACGTTTACATTCGGTAAATAATCTATATATTTAGTATTTTTCAACCGGGAAAAAACACGTATTATACTAATAAAATTTAATCTTGAAGATGTTTTACTAAAATTTTCTTTCTTTCTAAACGTATACTATAAGTAAGTTTATTACATAATTTTTTTCCATTTCATCATACGCGAACGATCGACGTTCAACTGCGGCGAAAAACGAATCGATAGGCTAAAAGTAAAAAAAAGGACGCCTGTATTTTTAGCATTAAAAAATAATACAAATTCGCTGTTAAGATAACCAAGGTAACCCGCTTTTTGTTCGGATCGTTCCTATCGAATTACTTCTTATTTACATTACGTACAAAAGAAAGATTTCTATTTCTATTTTTGAATTCGCCCCTTTTCTTACTCTTTGTAACGGTTATTTTTGACCGATTCCGTTTTAACAACCGATAATGACCGTTCTAGTAATCGAAAAGCACATTTAACGATTAAAGTAAACGAGTCTTTAGATCGTGTTCTTAATTATTTGTTTCCCGATAACCGACCAGTAAAATTTTCAGTTTACTTTTATCGAGTTCAATTTGTAGAAAATAGTAGATGTAGAATATAAAATTTTTAAGCGGTGTTTTTCATCGGCTGATATTATTTATTTAGATAACAAAAACGTACCGCGACTAGCCTTATTACCACAAACACCGCATAATTAAAATTATGTAAACAAACAATAATCGATATATACTTTACATAAATATAGTCGACCGATTACAATTATGAAATATCTATAATTCGTAAATACAAATAAATCTGTATATATGGCCATAAACAAAAATTAAATATGGAATACAAACTAATTACATTTCATTTATTTATATATCACCTGAGAATGCTGTAATACGGCAGGTAATAATGCAGTCATCGTATTACATGGTAATACTAACAAATTTGTAAAGTAATTTATATACGAATATTAATCTAAATTAAATAAATTATTAATCGAATATACAATCCGATGAAAATTAACCTTTATAATATATATATATATATATATTGTCGCCGATTGGCTTCGACGGCACGTGGCGCTTACTAACCTTATGGTGTCTTTGTCGTCGATTAGATTCGACAGCTCGTTGTAATTGCTAATCTTAATGTAGCCCTGAGAAGGGCTGTTGTCGTCGAATGGCTTCGACGGTTCGTAATCCATAACCTTGTGGTGGCCCTGAAAACGGCTGTTTTCTGCGTTAACTCTGAGAAGAGCTGTTGGGTCCGGAAGCTGGACTCCGACGAAGACGGGGAGTTGCGGCTCGTCCATTGAAGTCCGACCGGGCTTTCCCTCAGCGGCAGTTGGGTCCTCACTACAACGTGGCCCCCAGACCCCTGCAATATCGGTTGTCCTTTGCCGGAGCGGCCAAGGCGGCTCTCCCCGAGCGATCCCACGCTGGGCCGGCTACTGCTGCCGAGTCCGCCGGCCAGGCGACTGAAGCCCGGCGAGCTGGAGCTGGAGCGCGGGAAGGTAGCCGTGTCCAGCGACTCCCTCTGCGGACCGGCTAGGCTGCTGCTCCGGCGGGGATGTTGGCATCCGCCGGGAGGTCCCACATTGAGCCAGCCAGGGAACTACTTCTGTCTTCTTCCATCATCTTCTTCTTCTTGGTCTTTTCCAGCTGGTAGTGCAACGCCGCTATGGTGGTAGAACTGCGCGGTCATCTGTGCGGCGGTAGTGATGCTTGTATCAGCGCGTCCGTATACTGTGCGTCAGCTCACATAGTTGCCACAGTGTTCGCCCGCTGACATTAAATTAGGCATATATGTGGTAACACAATATATATATATTAGCAAATA
This sequence comes from Lycorma delicatula, assembly GCF_047948215.1. Classification (NCBI taxonomy): domain Eukaryota; kingdom Metazoa; phylum Arthropoda; class Insecta; order Hemiptera; family Fulgoridae; genus Lycorma; species Lycorma delicatula. The sequence continues at coordinate 23,092,636 of NC_134458.1, forward strand.
ATACAGGGTTATCAAAAAGAATGGTGCGGTTTCAGTAATTCATAGGAAGATTGTAGGGAAATTTCTAGATGTTATATTGGTATCCCTGAAAGCCTCCAACCCAAAAGTTTGTTTATCAGCAGTTGTAACCACAACGTCAGTTTTTGTATTGTTGTTGCGGCGAGTTTAGTGAGTTACTATGTTCTCGGATAAAGACAAAGCAAAGTGTGTTTTATTGATGGCCGAATTAAAATCCGTAATTTTAGTTCAACGTGCGTTTCGACGTGAATTCGGAAGAGATCTACCACACAAAAATAACATAACACGTTGGTTCAAACGATTCGAAGAAACCGGATCGGTTAAGAAACAGAAATCAACCGGCAGACCAAGTGTACCAGACGAAACATGTTAACCGATTATCGCTTTCCTCAGCCGGATGAACTCGAAAACATTCATCGACTTCATTTCCAACAAGACGGTGCTCCCCCGCAATTCAATGCATCGGTCACGGACGCTTTGAACGAAAAATTTGGAGATCGATGGATAGGCCGGCAAGGACCCCGTACTTTGGCCTCCAAGGAGTCCAGACCTGACACCTTGCGATTTTTTCTTGTGGGGGTACATCAAAAGCGTTGTTTATACGCAAAAGATTCGTGACCTAAACCGCTTAAAAAACAGGATTAACGAAGCGATGACAACCATTAACGAAGAAATGTTAACTAATGTTTGGAGAGAAGTTGAGTATCGTTTGGACATTTGTCGACCGACTAAGGGCGCACATATTGAAATTTATCAATTATGTAAAAAAATGTTTGAGACGACAAATTTGAAAAATAAAAAACATAAACTGTAGGTAATTCTGTTTTAATTTAAACCATGTTTAAAACCGCACCATTCTTTTATGATAACTCTGTATATTATATTTATTACTCTAACTTACAATCATAAAAACTATTAACGATTTTAATATTCAAAACCAAAAAATACAGAAATTATTAAGAATGATTATTCAAAATTATCGATAAATCTTTACTAAAAGGTATTGAAAATGGGAATTTTTAAAGAAGATAAACAGAAAAAAAATCTGCAGGGAGTGATCGGATCAATAAATAAATTTAAATCTGTCAGTAAATAGATCTATTATTTTATTTTAATAACTTTATAAAGCAGGCGCAATGTTTTTTGAAATCATAAAAGTTCATCGTTTTTTTATGGCAAGGTTGTAAAAGAGGGATTTCAAAAGGTTTCGTAACTCATTACACCCTATAAAATAAAAATTATTATTAGTTATAAAAATTAAGTTCCGGGAATGTTTGTAAACTCGGGGAACCTTACTTTTTAGGTTTAAAACTTTTAAGTTTCAGACCAAAATTTTTATCGCATAAAATGCCATATGCTGTTCCATTATTATATGTAAGTATTAATAAGTATCGGTAATTTTTTTTTCAAGATTCTTCTGCTCATTTTGTTTGCTTCAGCACAGGAGTTTTTGAGGTAAAATAATTTGAAAAAATAAGATTACCCGTTTAATAATTGAAAATTATTAAACGGCTAAAAATTATTAAAGTGCTATATTAATTGTGATTTTCTTCTTTACTAATGCAATATTTTTCATCCGCTTTCCTTTGTATATGTTTCGTTTTATATATCGTCTTCCTGTAGCAAAATAATGATTGTTTTTCGGAGACGTTTTAAAGCATAATTTTATCGATCAGTGACGTAATTTTTTATAATATTAATTAGTATTTTTTTTTTCATTATAATGCCAAATTAAAGATGATATCTTGATGGGAGCGGGGGGCGGAGGGATTATAGAAATAAAGGAAAACCTCTTAACCTCTTCGGCGTGAGTAAATTCGGTTAAAAATATCGCCCTTTTCTTGAAATCGTCAGTCAGTCGTCCGGTTTAAGTAATTCTCCATTCCTTCTAGTTACGTGGTAATTTTTTAATCTCAACATACTTACAACATTTTTATCCTCGATTATTCGTTTCATATTCCATATATAAAAAATTCTTACTTCAATGGCTTTATATTAAAAATATTATTTAATATTTCTGTTAGAAAGCCTACTGTACAAATACAGAGTGAGCCATTTAAAACCAAACCGATCCGGGTCGAAGTGTAGTTATTCGAGCGTCACTTTTAATGCTGGTACATCTAGCACCGCTATCGCTTGGCAACGTTACTACTGTTGACTGTTGTCGGTCGTAAACTGTTACTTCACTGCGGTATAGTTTCGTTCTTTGCATTTGTGTTTTGCTGAACCGCCTTATTCGATCGAGGAACGGATCGCTATAGCGGAGATTATATGTGTTCCGAGTCCTTTCAAGAAATGCGTCAAGTATCTGCGAAAAAAATTAGCGTACACCATTCGGGAAAAGAATGAAGTAAACAAAATCGGTTTCAAATGCAAGAGGGAAATAGGTAACCTTCCGTTAAGACTCCAGAGATCACAGCCACATTCAAAATATTTTTGGCGGTCCAAAAAAATTGATACGTAAGAAAACACAAAAAATCGGTGTAAAATACAAATCTTGCTGTAAAATTCTTTAGATTTAAAATTGAAACCGTATCATAAGAGAATAAACTTCTCAATAAAGTTGTCGATGAACAGAAAGACTCGACGCTGTATTTCATGTACGACGTGGTAAGGATCGGACGGCTGAATATCCTCACCGGATGTGCGAGCGTGTTTCTGGTAATTGTTTCGTGGGACCGATATTCTTTGACAGAACTGTCGATACAGAAATGTACCGTACAATATTCAAACATTTCTACGCTCAGTTAACAGATCGTGGAAAAGAGTACGGCTTCTCCCAACAAGATGGAGCAACGGGATCGATTCACTAGCAGCGTTGTAAAATAACTTACGCTCTAAAATGTGTACATCTCGAATCCTCCCCCGAGGGGAGAAGAACCGGCCTCGTAGCGTGTTCGGTCGCTACACCACCTCCTCCGTTCCTAAAATGTGTACATGAATACCGTGGCGCGGCTTACATATAAAGAATGAACAACTTTAAATAATATAAAAGTAACAAATTAGTTTGTCTACTTCTAAATTTCGGATGAGCGACTTAAAACCGAACCGAACCGGTTCGAATTGCAGTTATTTGAGGTCACCTTCAGCGCTGCTACTGCTAGCGTCTCTATCGGTTGTGTATGTCATCTACTGTCGTCGGTCGTTAACTGTTCACGCTTCACTGCGGGGAAGTTTCGTTCGTTGCAGCCGTGTTAATCTAAAATGCCTCATTCGATCGAGGAAAGAGTTGCTGAGGAAAAGCTCATATGAATTCTGGATCCTTTAAAAATGCGTCAAATATTCGAAGAAAAATTTCCAAAAGACAGCATCCCAGAAAAAATAGTAAACACAACTTGGCCAAAAAATGGCGTACATCGCGGTCATTTTCAAACGCGAAAAAGAGTGTAATCGAAGAGAAGTGTGTAAACTACACACCTTGCCGTACGACCTTTCACGATTTAAATTTGAAACCGTATCATGTAATAACCGCGCTACAATTTAGGAAAACACATAAACCGAAACGTCTTAATTTCTGCGCCTGGCTTGGTTTGCTTGGCATTTGTCCCGCCACAACCCCATTCGGTCGCCCTGAAGCATAAGACCGAATGTATGTGCTACAAACGGACACTGAGCCTCAAAATATTTAGCGACCAGTATCCTAAATAGCTCCTAAATAGAGCTTACCTAACAGCATGAGCGGACTAAGCGCGGAGGCATACACCACCGGCTTACGTGTCACAACCGCTCGCTTGTCATATATTTGCTAAAATAGGTAGGCGAACCCCGTCAACTACTAAAAATATATACGACATTCATAAATTAAAATTCATTTCGTGCAGACCGCAATTAACTGCCACGCCTAAGTCTCTGAATGCCAACACGTACCTGTCCACCATATTAAACCGCTTGGAGCCTTAAGTGGCAGGTGGTCATCAGCCATATATATCTCTAGGTTAGCTTCACACAGCAGTTCCGTAGGAGTCTTTACAATTAGATAAAGTACTGATGTCGGCTGAACAAAGCAACCGCATCAAGGAACTCCCACACGGTCCGTTAATGCGGCTTTCGCCAGATTGACTCGCCGCTTGTGGAGGCCAATTTTACCCTTGAACTCTAAGTTCCAGGGTGGTCCGGTCTCTGGACCCCAAAGAGCAGATCAAACAGGTGTTAATTTGACTGGATCTCCCCGTAGACGCACAGCTCATCTGCTGACAGGCGGATCCGAAACAGATATTGGTTCAAATTAACATGGTTGGTAAGCACCCGCGCACCCGTTGCGCTTAAAAAGGAGCTCGAGGCATGCCATCCCCCCAGATCCTGTATAAACTTAAACAAGGATCTTCTCTTAGTCGTGGTGTTCCATTCCAGCTGCCATGCTTCCATCGCGAGGCTCTGCAGCCTCTTCCGCAGGCGGGAGAAATTTAGATCCGTTGCATTGCAATAACTGTTCTGCTCCAATACTGACCCGGCTTGAAACCGCATCACAAATACCTCGGCCTCCAAGCCGGAATCTCTACACGGCTGCCCAAACGTTCACCACTAAATCGATTGGGAGAACCTTTCCCAGTACGGTGGTAGCCTCGCAGGAGTTTATTTTAAAAACACCAGTGCATACAATTATGGCTCTGCGATGGGCACTCCTGAAATTATGAACAAGTGCACTATACATATCCAACCTACGCGCCCAAACGGGCGCTGCCTATGAAATCATGCTTTCGAAGACACCTCGGAACACCAAATACGTTTGACGGCCCGACAACCCATAGTATTTCAGAGAAATCGTCCCAACTTTGTGCTACACTGAAACTGTGACCGCTACTTTCCTAATGTGGTTACTAAACAGCAACCTTTCATAAAAAAAAAATCTAGGTACTTATGAACTCTCACTCAGCTGATTACACAGCCTTTACAATTAATATGGGCTACGGCTGTACGATAATTTGTCTGCACACTTGAGAAGCATAAACTTCGTCATGGGAACAGAAATGTTTTAATTTTGAATGTCCATCCAGTCCTCTGTGGTTGACAAGGCCGACTGAGCCCGGTCTTCTAGCTGTGGTCATGAGTTACTACGAACTAACAACAGACGGTCATCGGCGAAAGCGTTGCTGTAACCCCTTCTAGAAATGTCAATCCCAGAAATCCATGGAATACCATACCAGGTTCCACAGCAGGGGACCGAGAACAGAACCTGTGGGCTTCCGCTGGTAACGGATTTTTCCACAACTAAGTGCGCATCTTTAAACAGAGTCGTAGGGTTAGACAATTAGTCACGTACCACTGCCTGCAGGGCCACGGGAACATTGCGGCGTTCCAACTCATAGAGGACAGAACTCCACCACAAGGAAGGAAAGGTTTTAAGAGCACCCTCACCAAAGCCAATGGCTTTGGCCGGTAACATGATTTTGCGACCTGACAGAGGTGCGCTGCAACTTGCGTATGGAGTGTTGCCATAAATTGAGTCTGGCTTCCTTGATAGGACGAACATATTCATTACGGGCGCTCCGGTAGATCCGCAAACCCTCAGCGCGCTCGTGATCAATGATAATCCCCGTTAGAAGGCGACACTGGTATCTTCTCCTGGCAGATCTAAGCGCAACACGCTGAGGTCAGACGACCACCACTTTTTCTCGGGTTTCCGCCTGCATTTAATAGACGGCTCCCCCAGAAGAAGCGGTCCTGACGGCTTCAGGCACTCTACGACCGGCTAACTAACCACTACCTAAGGGTCCGTCCATTGGCTGGTCACCCGTCATCAAAGTGACGTCGATGTAACTTTTCCCCAGTTCGGAAGAGAAAGTTGGCGGTTGTTCTGCATCGTTAATCAAATGGAGGTTCCCGGCTTCAAAAAATTGGTCGAGACCAGCGTCTCTGGCGTCAGTGAGTTGTGAACACCAGGCGGGAGTCTTGGCGTCCAGAGCAACCAGCACTCTGGTGCGCGGGAGACTGTCTAGAATCCTGCCCAACTTCGCCAGGAAGTCATCGACAGTCCATCCAACCTAGAAGTATCCAGATACTAGTACGAGATCGACCGTACCCCTCGTGATTCACATGACGGTGAATTGCTCATCAGACCAATGGGGACTTCAGAAGACGCCCAACGAATCTGAGCCAACTATGACCGCAGAGACCGGCCGTCCCTCACGAGAATGAATAACATCTACCCTTTGTAAACCCACCACCCTACCGCCGAATGAGTAAGACTCGTGGACAAAGAGTATTCTTTGACTCTACGGGAAGTGAAGCCAACATACAACCTACCCTCTGAAACAAACTTCTGGAAGAGACCAGGAACGAGTTCAAACACACCGTGATACCGCTGGGCATCACGCTTTCCCGTCTTGAAGAGTAGCCTATACTCTTTTCTAAATTCGGCCTCATCCAGTTCGGTGTTCTGCTCCCTCACGAGAGACAGAAACTTCTCATCGGATTCCGCCGGTCAATATCGTAGACAATGACCCGGGGCCTACGCTTGCGCTTCGGGTTGACCTTAACCTCGAGCTTTTTCACCTCAGGAGACTCCGTGATGACCTGGGCTGTCTCCTTGTCGTTAGCAACCACCACTAGACCCTTGCTGGTCTCTTTGATTTCCCTAATCTTGAGGTTTTTCCGGTCTCTACGAAGAGCGACCTGAAAATCCTCCTTGAGTTGACTACTAGTTTTAGTAGACCCCTCAGGCTTGTTGACGAACAGTACCTCGGGCTGCTTCGAGGTTTGACTAGCCTCACCTTTGCCCTTAACAACATCGGCGAAACGCCTTTTCTGCCTCGGAACAGGCGTCGGGACCGTAACTACTTCGACCTCCGCGGGCTTGGAGGCCAACTTCTCAAAGCCATCTGCCAAAGCAGACAGCACACCCTTAACATGCCGCAAACGCGGCAACATCTTGCCTCTCGCACTAGCGCTGACGCTGCGGGGGCCTTCGATAAAATCGAAGAGATTGTCTATGTTCTGTTGAGCCGCTGCCAGGTTTACCCTGGGCAGCCAAGAAATCCTCCAGCAATTTATCTCGCTTACTCTCCCGGGTGGGAGCCCTTCCCTCTATCTCAGAGAGCTCACTCTCCGAGCAATAGGGGAACGGTGAAATCTCCGCTCCCCTCTTGCGCCCAGGCCGCACTAACAGTTATTAGTTCGGTCATAAAAGACCGAACTAACAGCTGGTCTTTTATGCTGGCCAGAGAGACCCTACTCTGACTGCTATTGGGACGAGCCATACTCGCTGCCTTCCTTCTACAATCTCAGGGCAAACCCACGAATGTGACTACTGCCCGCAGCGAGCCACGGACAGCTGGGGACCTTCTGTATTCCCCTGTCACTCTTTGTACTTCTTGGCCGCTTCTGGATCGATTGAGTACAATACGTAGAACGTACGGCACAAAACCACGGATCACGGCCCTCGCTCTGATAAGAGCGCAAGCAGGAGTAGGGAAAATTCCCTTGCTTGTCACAGAGACTTACAACCAGGAGTCGTTGCCACCTTTCAGCCGGGATGAGGCGGGTACGCGTCGCACAAAGCAACTCCTTTCACTTCCCGTAGCAAGTGAAACGACGAGTCTTAAATAGAAAGTGCTAACTGTGATCGCAATCTCACAAATCAGTAAGCCTGAACTACTGGAAGGTACACACACGACCAGCAGCCAAAAACACCAAAAGCAGATCTAATCACAGTACTCCGGACGCACTCAAGGAGACCAGAGTTACGTACTTAGCGGACAGTGGCACTCATGCAAAACACTACGCAGCTATGTAGCCTAAACTCCACTGTAACACAGGTTGACTGACAGCCACTGATCGTTGTCTGCCCCGACGACGTGAACGTAGGAACGCTGCACTTGTAGAAGCAAATTGCTACCGGTAGCAGTAAACACAAGTTATACAGCACAATACCAGCGGCCGAGAAGCGATCCGAAACCATACATCTAATTCTTACGATGTCTTTTAGTCAGGGACTAAAATGTAATATTATAAATTACGACTGACCTTCGCTGTTCAACCGGTAAACGCAGTCGTCCGCAAAAGTTTACGCTTGAAACCTACCTCGAAGTCGATTAACATAGTGTGAAAGAATCGTTCAAACGGGCGTAACGGTTATTTAATTAAAAAAAAAAAAAAAATCTGTACAAACGTTCTAAGTTATTTATTAACATTAAACGTCAGTATTTTGTACCGATTTTCGTTTAGAATTTAATAACCGCTGGGGAGATCCGAACCATTCTTTACCGGTAAATTTTTTGAATTTGACGAGTGTAAATTTATCCAGACGAATTTAATATCGGGGTTTAGTAGTAGGGATTCAATGGAAACCTTGTTGTATTTAAAACATCGATTTTCGTTTAGTAATATCATATGTTGTTACCGACTACGTCGTATTCTGTAAAAGAAAAAAAATTCAGTTTTGAACAGATTTTCAAAAATCTAATTAAATTTTTACTAACTTCTCGAATGATATTCCTTGAATAATTTTTTTAATTATTCGTAGCGTAAAAAAATTATAATATATAATTTAAAAACTATTTTACTTGTAACAAGTTTATTAGAATTGAGAACGGTGACAATCGATGGAAAATTCGCTAATTATGAATGAAAGGTAGTATAACATTATTAACCCTGCATTAACTCATTCGTATATATATATATGTGTGTGTGTGTGTGTGTGTGTGTGTGTGTGTGTGTGTGTGTGTGTGAGTGCTTCATTCAATCGAATTTGTTATAATTTTGAATTTAGAGACACGCTATTGTTTTCTCTTGTATTAAAATATCGACTATCGTAAAGTATATTTAAAAATATAATTTTATTTTTTATAATCTACTCCTTACATTAATTAATATATTGTAGAAAAAAAACTAAAATTATATTATATTAACAGTAGAAAACGTAAACAAAAGTATTGTATTTTTGCTCGCTTTTTATTTACTCTTAATCTTGACTTAAATGCGCGTGTGTGCGCGCACGCACATACAGAAAAATAATTAAATGCTTCGTGAAAAATCTGCATATAAAAATTAATTAAAATTCTTTGCACCTTTTTAATCGATGTAGGAAATATATTAAAGTTATTATTATTTCCTTCCGTAGTAAATGGCATTATAATTACTTTTGAATAAATTCCCCTTTGTAATTATTAATCGGTCCCTGTCTGTCGTACCTGTGGTTATTTTAAATCGCTATACGCCGTTTCTTATTCATATTAAAGGAACTTTTTTTTCATTTTTAAAACTGCTATTCACAACTATAGATATTACTTGAAAGAAAATGACCACCGATAAGACCAACGATAAAAGGGTACTTTTCAATTTTTATTTTAAAGCCGAGTCAGGTTAAAATATATCCAAAAAGGGCGATTTAATTCGGTCTCTTTCTTTAGGTTCACAAAGAAATATTTGTACCAAAACTATTATTTATTAATAATTATTTACAAAATTATTATTATTTTTACAAAAAATTATTTAAGACTACTCTTAATTTTTTTTCGTCGTTATGAAACGAGTGACTGAGATTAAAAATATTATCGGCTAATATATAATGTAATTAAATACTTAATTTTTTATCTAAGAAAAAGATGTACTTATAAGTTTTAACAAAAAATAAATCTAGTACCTAAAGTTAAATTATATTGCACGAGCACGCTCTTTAAACACCCGTTCCGCCCGTATTCACAACAGATATCCTATACGAGCATGATTATACAATATCGGTGACCGATTTAATTCTTGAAAAATATATATTTAAAACTGTACAGTAGGTATTTTAGTAATTAATTCTTTACCTACCGTGTAATTTATTAAAAAATTCAAGCGCGTAATATATTTTAAAAAAAATATTTAAAACATTTAAAATCCCGTCCGATTGGCGCGGATTCATGATGCGCAACTTTACGTAAACGTTTCTTTTTATTATTTTATTAATCTTTGAAAAACGCGTTTGATACTAACAACCGTGATGTACGATTCCATATATCAATGACGATATTTCTTCAATATTTATATTAGAAATCGTAAATTGTTTGTTATCTTTAAGAAAAGAAATTCTGGAAATTTTACGGATAGGTTTGGTATATCCCGAGAAGTAATGATTATATTAGTGAGCTTCCTTTGTGCATTAAAAAAAACCCAAATGCTTCTTATTTTTAAACGATTTAAAAATATCCGCGATAATAGAGCTCTTCAGGAAGATTTAACTGATGTCAATGTAAATTTCATTATTTTAACTTACAAAAAAATTTATGTGATGTAATTACATATTAAAAATTGGAAGGAGTTATAAACAGATGTAGGAATTATTACTGATTTAGGATCGGCTGACCTTACAATTGATTAATTTTAACTTTTTTGATATGTTATTCGGAATTTCGCATATGTTTTTCAGCCTAGTTAAGTAAATGTTAGATTAATTCCTTAATAAAGAGTAAACAAGAGTGTGTTTTGTATGATCGGAATCCTCACAGTTTTTTCTTTTTTTAATTATGTCATTGAAAGATGTAAAAAACGTTTTTGATATATTATGCGGAATTCAACAGTCAGGGTAAGCGACTTATTACCCCTATTGACTAAACGTACTTTCGAGAGTAATTTTTCCAAAATCAAAAATTTATCCCGCTGCCATTTCGGTTACAGATCTCGTATAAACGTTTTATTTATACCATTTTTTTTTCCTTAAAGAGACCTTTAAAATGAGGTTCACACAAAGGGTGTTGTCATTTAAAATATTTGAGTTAACCCTGCTATCCTCCTGCAGGAAGGGGATGAAATTCTATTTTTCATCAAAAGGTAAAGTAGTTGACCAATACCTTATCCTGAAAGTTGCACTATTCTATCTGGAACGGTTTTAAAGTTGTCGATGGGTTTCCATACTTTTGATTCATTTTGTATAAACTATCCTTCAAGTAGCCCGGAAGGAAAAACAGCAACTTGACAAATCTGGGGAACGCGAAGGCTCTCTGCTGACAGTTCGTTCTATAAAAACGTATCGACTTGTGCCAGTAAACTTCTTGATGTATTACGCTGTATTTCATGTGTTTAGAAGAAGCCGTACTCTTTTTTACGATCTCCTAACCGAGTATAGAATTCTTCGAAAATTGTACGGTACGCTTCTATTTGACTTTCTTATTTATATGATATTCTTATCGACAACACGGTCAAAAAATATCGACCACACTTTACGATTACCAGAAATGTTACATCGATATTGCACCGTACACTGATTTCCCCATTGTGAAGCGGACGCTCGAACATCTTATGAGGATTTTCAATCGTACAATAAATGGTTGCGAATTAATACGTCCAGATAAAAGAAACACGCCTCTGCGTTTACGAGTATCTTCGTATCTTTAAACGTAATACAAATTATACGTAAATTCTGAAAATTCATTTACTATTAGATTTAGTTTAAGTTTTATCAAAAGCGGCCCGAATTGTTATTATTTTTTATACGTTTTCTGAATTTATTTTATCGCGATATACGGTCCAAGGACTATATTATTTAATATAAGGCTTTTTTCTTTATACTACTCGATTTAGATACACCGTTGTCTCCCGGTATTTCATCGATTAAACGGTACGAAATTTTTAATATCATGTATATAACATCGGGGTCTGTTTGGATCGACAAAAAAAATTTATATCTTTTTACCATATTTTAATAAAAGGAAAATGCAAATTTTCTGTGATATTAATATAAATTAAGATGTAAACGAAATCTAACGAATATATATTAATTCTAATATCCGTCGGGCGATATTAGGAATGCAAATAAACCGTATTTCGTGATTACTCGTTAGTCAAGGTTAAACAGAGAAATCATCCATTTGTTTCTGAAGTCCGGATTTAACTCAAAATTTACCTAGACAAAAAATATTATATACGGTTAGTACATTTTACATAACTTAAAGAAACGAACGGTTAGTTAAACCTATAATATTATCGTGTACCTTACTTCCGATAAGTTGCAACTTTCATTAGACAATAAATAAAAATAGGAACTACCTATTTTATGTTAAAAACTATATCCTTCTCAACTAAACGGCATTTATATGTGTGACTGTGTGTGCGTCCTCCTTAGCTTAGCACCGGAATTTTCGAAAAATTCCGATTCGTTAGTATATGTCTCGTGGTGGTCAGTTGTATACTTGTTATATTATTATATATCGATATATCGTATATATATATATATATATATATATGCGAAATTTATTTAATTTATTTATTCGAAGGTTGGGGAAATTAATAGTTTTTAATCGGATCCGAATTTTCAGACGAAAATCGCAAATATCACGAAAAAGGTCGGTCCTAACACTCTGAAAAATTTTTTCGACCCCCTCGATGATACTCCATTCGCTCCCGGTGTACCCATCGGATGATAATATTTTTATGTGGCGCCGTTCGGAAATTGGGGAAGGGTGCGATGGGGTGCTACCGTAATATCTCGGCCACTGCTCGTCCAATTTTCATGATTCAAACGACGTATGTATCAGCACGTCGAGCGCTAACTGTTCAACGCATCGGGTACAGTCTTGATCGACCGGATCTTGGTTATCCGGAAATTAAATCGTTTTGATTGCACTCACCCACCGTAAAACGTACCGATCCGATCTTTCGTTAAATACGCTCAAACCTGTGCGCTAGCGCAGCTGTGAAGACTAAAAAGTAAAAATACATAAAAAAACTTTTTAAAAACTACTCTTATATTAAACGTACTAAAAGTACAAAATAAAAAAAATATATGTAAAAAAATTTGACAACAAGCTTTGATGGTGATATGTAAGATTATGTGAAAGTCACAGCTTCAAATTAAAAAATCGACGTTTTTGCCGATATTCTCTTATGCGTGATGAAAAGCCTAAAGAGTGGGGTGCAAACACGCATAAAAAAAATTGGCAAAAACATTAAATTTTTAATTTGAAACTATGACTTTCACATAATCTTACGTATCACCATCAAATCCATTCTGAGATACCGTCTTAAAACTATTTTTTACCTGTTAGTGCGTTTAATTTAACAGTGGTGTTTTAAATTTTTTAATTTATTTATGTGACTTTTTCTTCATAAAATGAACTATAACCAAAAAGCAGGCACCGGAATGTACCGATCACTAGCGGAAAATCCCGACTCGTTATTATCAATTTCTAGAGTTAAATTTCTAATTTAACTTTCTTTTTACCGATTTTCATCATTAAAAAAAAGTTTTTACACAAAAGGTAATCAATTTTGACACCTAATAATCCCATTCCGAGACGCCGCCCGCCTGGAGGGCCTAGCTGCGGAGGCGTGCCTTAGGCACGCCCTGCAGTTAGTGTAATAGTAAAACGGTCGAGTATCGTTATAAGCGATGCTAATGTATCATATAATTAAAAATAAATGTTATTTTGTTACGGTTTCAAAATGTTTAGTCCTAATTCAGAAGATGATTATTATCGTGATTAACAAACGAAACGCGGTATAAAATAACAATGCGGTTCCTTTAGCATTTTTCAATAATTAAATTGAAAATTTTAAAACGATTTACGAGAAGTTATTTTATAAATAAATATTCGTTTTTTTTAACCTTATAATAGATTTCTTCTGAGGTAAACCTAAATTATCTTCAATAAAAAAGTAAGATTACGTTAAAAATTGAAAAAAAATCTTTATTACAAAATAACTTGAGTTCGAATAAATACTCAATCTAATTAATTCAGCGTATTATCAACTGAAAGAGTAAAGAAAAATATTTATATTACGAAAAACAGACGAAGAAGAAAACTATAGGATTTATTACAGAGTAGTATTCTGTTACCCAAAACTGTTTCACAACTACTTAATAAAAATGTTTAAATAACATAAATATTTACTTTTCCCAGAGGCATGTAGCGGTATCAGTCATAAGAGGTAGTAAGTAATTATTTTGTAAGTCAATATTTAATTAAATCTTATTTGCTAATTTAATTTAAAACACTCACTCTTTTTTGTATAGCTTTATTTTAATTATCGATTTCAATTATCTAAAGAATGTCCAGTGTAATTCAATTTAGATTTATTTTGAATTACATTTTCATTCTTTATCAGTTCGTTAACTAATAATTTTTAAACACGTAAAAAACAAAACAAAAAAAAAAAAAACAATTTTTAGTGACAACCATTAATTTACGAAGGTCCTTCGGAAAGTGCTCGGCCTGACAAAGAAAATTCAATATTTTTCAAATTATTATTCTCTTTTTTCCAACCGGTCATCTTGTAATTCAATAAATTTAATTCAACGACTTTTCATCCTTTTAATAACCTCGGTATAATGCGATTCATCCAACTCTGTGAAATAAACGGTTGTCTCGGCACTGAACTCCTCATTTGAAGTGAATGTTCACCCGGCGAACCGTTTCTTCCGGTTTGTGGAAAGAAAGTAATCACTGGGAGCCGAATCCGGGCATATACGGAAGCACTTCGAAGCAAAGATCGTGGAGTTTACACGACCCGAGACCTGCGTACAGGCGCATTATCGTGGTGAAAGAGCACCTTATATTCGGCCAGATGTGAAAGTTTAGCCTGAAACAGAACCCTTCAGTCTGACCGGTAGTGAAGCGTAATACTTCCCGGTGACGGTCACGCATTTCTCCAGGTAAACTACTTGTACCGCACTACGAGAATTCCAAATAAACCGTAGCAGTGACTTTTACTGCAGATGGAACCTTTTTCACTTTCTTCCTTCCCGTCTATTCTTTGATCCCTGACGTGTGACAGTGAATCCTTATTTCATCTTTTGTTATAAAAGGTCGATGAAACCGAGCGGAATCGCGTTTAATTCTAAACATCTTCGAGAAGAGCGTTCAGTCGAATGCGTTTGCAGTCGACTGTTAACAAACGCGGCACCCGTCGAGCAAAAGGCTTGTTCGCGTTCAAAATATCGTGTAAATCGGAACCGACACGGTTTATCTAGATATTTGAGACGTCAGCAAGCTCGCGTACTTCGATCGGGGGATCATTTAATGCAGCCCTGTTAATATATATGACAATTTCATTGGTTGCAGCGGTTTTTGGGCGTCCCGAGCGTTCGAGAACGGATGTATGACCACGTTTTTTTACAGTCGAAAACGAAGGTTGCAAATTTTTTCAAGCGGAATTAATTATTTCTGTTTGTCCGTCAGGATTAAACGTTTTAAAACAAATTACTTTATAACAGCTCGAACTTCAATTTTATTCATTTTTCACAAAACTTGTTTGCATTATTCAATCGCCACCGACAAACGTACGTACGGACCCACAAACAAGCGACTAAACGTACGCGTCTGAAACTTCTTAGCACGCCATTTAAAGGATTGTACTCGACAAATATCATAGTCGTTCGGTAATACTTGCGCCATCCTCTGTGAAAGGACGAGAACTTTCCGAAGAACTCTAACGTATATTTTCTACCTTTTAAATATTTTAATTCTTTGATCTCGATTAAACGACGTCAAAAATTACAATTTTTACTTTAAATACTGTTAGTATATTGTTTACTTTAAACACAGTGTTAATCGTCCGATGAATAAAAGCAATCATTTTCCATGAAAATGATGGCTGAAAATGAAAATGGGTACAGCGGTTTTTAACAACACAGGGATGTAATCGGGTGAAAGTTAATAATAATAAAAAAAAAAGAAGAAAATAGTGCCCGGTTTCAGCGGGGATGTTAAAATTCCAGATTAAAAGAGATTAGTAATATTTTATTCAGAAAAAAATTAAATATGTTGTAAAATATTAAAACGGTTCTACTATTATTTACAGACTATATTATTTGGAATAATATGTTATCTGATTATTTAATAATTTTAACGGATTAAGACTTTAATTAACCGTTCCGATGCTGTGTTAGTCGATCTTTTTTTACGAACGCACTCTCTATACTCCTTATTGACTTGAAAGTCTTTTTCTCTGCCTGTAACATAAGTAAAAACTTAAAGTTTTGTTTATAGAAATATCAAAAATTCCATGTTAAAAATTATCGTAGAAGAAATAATCAAACTTTTAATAATAATATCAACAGTTTTGCCAGAACGGTAGAATGTACAAGCGATTATGGTATTAACAACGGATATGAATAATAATTTTGTAGCCGATATAAAATCAAAACGAATCGCCTTTGGTTTGTATAAACAAATCGCATTTCTACACGATAACACAACGTACAGTACGATACACAGTAAAAAGGTCTACACGATCAGAACTCCCCAGTATCAGGCGCACCAATAAATTTCCTCTTGGTTTTTAAGAAAAAAGGATGCGCCCGTCCTAATATTTCATGAACGATCGAATTAAGATAGCCACAATACACGATTATTCCACGATTAAAAAAACGCTCCACTAAAGGAAAAAGAATCCCTAATACGATACCCGACTTAAAAGTAAAACGTGAAAGCAAACTTTTTTACAGTTCATTTAATTTCTTATTTTGGAGTCGGAATGTATAATGTAAAATTTAAGTAAAATGCGATAAAGGGACGATATTACATCGTTTTATTACTCATAACGTTTTCAACGCTGTCTTCATGGTCATCATTCGTGTTCGGACTGAAAACTTTCTTTTTTTTTATATCTGTTCATTAATGTAGTTAATAGAATCATATTGTTCATCACGGTAATGTAGATCCGATGGAATTTATTAAAATTCCTTTTTCCTCTCCATAGAAATTAATGTAAAGTTATTTTTAAAAAATACATAATCGATCTTCAAATAGCATCTTATCCTTGTTATAATAATGTTGGTAACTATATTGGACGTTTTCTTATTCTGTTTACCAAAATGAACGAGGCATTTAAATAAAATAAATAATAATCCGTTATTGAAATAGCTATTACATGAAAAAAAAGATCGGTTATTATTACGTAGTTAATAAAGTATACTTTAGGTTTTTTCGTGTTTCACACGGGTGTAAATCCGTAATTACGTTGAAAAGTAGTAAAAAAAAATACTTTAAAAAAAAAAAGAAAAATTCTAGAAATGAAAAAAAAATTGCACAGTTAGAAAGAAAACAGACCGGGTATAATTAAGAGACCGACAAAACTTTATAATGTTATTACGAAGTGGTTTAGTAATACTCAGATTCATTGGCAAAGATATAAAACGAGTGTTAAAGGGTTTAATGCCTTTATAAATAATTTTTTTATAACTTTAAAACACTATTACAAGAAGTGTTTTTACCACTTTATGTACGAGGAATAAGATAAAGAGTAATTTAAGATTTTAAACGTAGAACGATACCCAGATTTGATTTCGCTTTTTAATTTATCAAAAATTTCAAACATTTTGTTACAAAAAATGGACTCCAGAAAAATAAGATAGATCGAAGCGAACTAGGATGTAAATCGTAGATGTAAAAATATTCTTATTAATAATGCGACGATAGATTCAAATCGTATCGAAGGCGTAATCTAAAACCAAAATTTGTGACGAGTTAAATAAACGGCCGAGAGTAAAAATATAAGAATTACGTAATTCAAATCGAGTAACGTACTTTTCAATCGTTTCATTTTAAAAGGAGCGAAACCCGTACATTAATAAACTTCGTATTCGACGAACGAAAAAAAAGGAAATAAAAAAAAACTGCGAACGATGTACGAGTATTACCTGTTTATATATATATATATCATCGGCAAGAAGGCGATATGATGCCGGTCGGCTTCTTTGATCTAACAGGACCGGACAAAGAAATATGAATGAGTAGAGGGGAAAGGGCCGCTTTATATGATCTAGACCAGAAGCAAACCGCTAACGACCTCAGCACTAGCCACCCGGTTATTCTATACTTACAAACACTTCCAAGAAGCATACATGCAGGACCAGAGTTTATTTTAATATAAGAAAGAACATAATTAAAAAGAATATACAATCGTTGAAAGCTTATACAGCCGCTACCTTTCCAGATTTTAGAAAAAAATACACGTTATTAAAATTACTTGAGGACATATTCACAAAAAAAAAAAAAAAAATCATAAAATTTGATACGGTCAGCCGCATGACTTTTTTACCTTTAATAATTTCATTTTACTTCAGGTCTTATTTACGAACGTAGTGTAACGTTTCCGAATTTTTAAAAATTTATCATCTAATCTTTGCTAACAGATAATTCTTATAAGCTTAGTTTTATTAAAACTACTGTTAGAATTTAGAAGGAACTTTTATAAAAAATTAACTTCTCGCTAAGAAAACGTTTCTCCTACTTCAATTCGTCAATCGTAGAGAACTCCGCGGATCCTAATCCGGCCGAATAGAAGTAAAATCCTTATCCTGTAAAATAATATATAACGAATGTATAGTTAATAAAAAAATAAATAAATATGTATAGTTAATATGTATATGTTAATATGTATATGTAAATATGAATGTATAGTTAATAAATAAATAAAAGGGTGTTCAATAAAAAAATGACCTTTGTAACAGGTATTCTTAATTAACGAAGGTGAAAACGGTTTGTCGAAGTACACATTTAAGTCAGTCAGTGTAATAATAATCACTGAAAACGATTAGATTTGATAATTAGGTAAGGTAATAATTTCCTGATCTGAAAAACTACGGACGAGATGGACTTCCGGTTTCCAGAGAAGATCTTAAGAATTCTAGTTTTGATGACGTTGCACTCTTTGTTTGTTTTATGTAGCGACGCATAAGAGTCGGGTTTTAACTAATTAAAACAAGATATATGGTTTCACAAGGTATAATACGAGTATATACTCGTACATACTTCCTTAAAGATAATTATCGCCTTACATATTACACCAGCGTTTCTCTAACTGGGAGTAGCGAAATTAGCCTACAACTTTACATGTAAACAATAATGAAATCATTTAACTAGAAAAAATATCATTTATTGTAACTTTTTACTTACAATTATAAGCACACATGAGAAGAAAATAAATTAATGAGACGGTCGAGTTTGTTTTTCATTTAAAAGTTTCTTCGTACGTCGATCTATGTTCCACACAAAAACAAATTTTTTCAAGTGATAAAAGACAATTTCTATATTGTAATTTTAGCGAAACGTAGACGAAAAACGTTTTTCACCGAGGTAAGAGGTGCCGAAAGGGATTAATATTTACAATGTTTCTGTGACTAAATTTCCATATTCACTTGGGAGAGCGAGTCAAAACGTATCTAAATCTTCAGATGTGAACTGTAATCGTAACGTTTTATCTGCAGAAAAATCATGAGCCTGTCGTGAATCTCAACCGGTAATTTAGCAGCTTCAACAACGTTTTAATAAATGGATTCGCTACCCGTCTCTTGGAGAAATCATTTTTATCTTCCGGGATATACTCTGCCTATTGAATTTTTAGCTCACGCAATTGCATTTTCACGCTAACCAAACTTAGTGAATAATAGCTTCGTTTACTTTATCCAAATTTTTCTCAATGTAATCGGAAGCGAGTAGAAGAGTGGAATATCTAAATGTCTGCTCTGAAGGCAATTTTCTTTTCTGGGGAGGGCGAAAAATGCTTTCGCGTTATCATCGCCCGGAATAATATGGTTTTATAAAAGAAATCTATTACCTACGAACAGTCTAAAAGTTTAAATATAACTTACTACTAATATCATCGATAAAAATTTTCTTAAAATACATTTAAAATTAATACCACAGCTGTAAACGTAGAATTAAAATAATCATACATATAATAATATATATTATTATACCCTTTTAATAATTGTGTATATATTATTATATTACAAGTGTAATATTATAATATAATTGTGTGTATATTATAATATTATAAGCATGAGACGAAGCCGTCTCACTATGATCGATCACGATCCTGACAGCTTTCGAAAAATCCTTCAAACTTAAAATTTGCAAGCCTTCCTTCCTAGCCTAAAACTTTTTTATTATCTCTCCTTTGAAAGGGTCACAGAGATGACAACTGTAGGTTTATCAATCGGCAAGATTTTCGGCTTGGACATAACTACGTCAGAACCCAGCTTTTTCACAACCGGCGGCGCAACAGATCTATTATGTTCACTCATTCCAGCCCTAAATCCCTGAATGTAACCTTACAAACGATCATGTCCCTTAACGTCAATAAGTGCAGAAATCGCAGCCGACGAAGCCGAGACGGAACAAAGTGAACGCTTTTCTCATTGACATTTTTGTTATTACCCAAAAACTTCTACACCTCAGTACACAAACTCTCAAACATATCTATCAATTAGGTCATCAAATCATTAGATACCAACTCAGAGGAGGCTAATTCCACTCTAACCTATTCAGAGCGGCTGATGCATCCTCTTTAATCTTCAAAGGCGATTTAACCTTCTTTACTCATACCGGATCCTTGTGAGATCATCCGCAAATCCTCGATCCGACTCCGATGCTCATCTCATATTCAAAGGAGAACTCCACGACGTCCATAGCAAATTTCAGCCGAGCTTCTTTCACTGGTTTCTGTTCAGCCTCCTCCTCCTCCTCTCTCTGCAACTTTCGCTGTACCTCCTTTTCTTTCTGTAATTTTTCCTGCTTGTTTTTTTGTAATTTCTGCTGTGCAGACTTCTCCAACTCCCTTTTGCCCCTCTTCCGTTGAGACTTGATGTCTACGGTTCGAAATTTAATTGGAAATTAAATTTCCAATAACAATTATATACGTTTATTATAACCAAAAAGAAAACCAACAATACAAAATAAAAATAAATTAACAACAAAATAATGAAGGTATAAATAGTCGTATAGCAAAGTAACGGCACCCAATCACAATTAACCAAACGAACAGCAACCGATCAGAGCAATCATAAACGAATAATATATATTTATGAATTGATAAAAACCATTGTAATTAACAGCAGATAACCTTCAAAGAAAACCCAAATAAAACATTTCCTAAAAATAAACCTAGCCAGACAAAGGCTACCTGAACAACCAAAAAATTGAAAATAAACCGACGAAATAAAACAAATCCCTAAAAACAATACATAAATTAACTAATAAACCCTCTATTAAAATACGAAAAACAACAACAAAAACTCCACAAATGAAATTTTCCCCGTTCTTGTACACTTTGTACGTGAACGATATGCCGCTGTCGGAAGGGGTCAAAACGGCCCTTTACGCAGACGACACGGCATATTTCTACGAATCCGCAAATGTGGATTACGCGGTCCGGAGGCTCCAAAGGCAGCTGGACTTAGTGGAACCGTGGCTCGACATGTGGAGAATCAGGGTCGACGGTGAAAAATCGGTGGCCGTGATGTTCACATGCAAGACACGAAAACCGACCGGAGAGCTGGAAATCTCAGGGGAGAAAATCCCTTTTGAGAAAACAGTTAAGTACCTGGGGGTGGTGTTGGACAGGCGGCTTACCTTCGGCGAACATGTAAATTATGCGACCCGGAGGGCTAAGGCCGCCAGAGCCTCGCTATACCCAGTGCTGAACAGTGCCAGCCCGTACCCACTGGCAACTAAGCACCTCATTTTTCGGCTGTACGTACTGCCGATTCTAACATATGCTTACCCGGCATGGGGGGCAGTGTTGAGCTCCTCGCTTCAAAAGAAGATCGAGGCCGTCCAAAACATCGCGTTGCGGACGATCTTTGGAGCTCCGTGGTTCGTCAGGAACGCCACTCTCCGATCTGATGCGAGATTTCAATCCGTGTCCGAGGTGGGGGTGGCGCAGGCGCGCAGACTGTTCGGGAGAGCGGCTGTGTCCGAACACAGTCATCTGCGGGACATCTGCCGAGAGGACCCAACTCCGACAGTTGTAAGGAAGCGGCCTCACGCCGTACTGGACGAACCACCGTGATGGTGCGGTGCGGTAGCCGAAAATCGACAAACCAGGCTTAGGGGCCTCCATATCGCATGAGCCATAAACGGAATAGTGCGTCAGACGCGTTTCCGGGGTCGCGAGTGAAAAGTTTTCGCGAGTTATATAGTTTGAAGACGTCAAACACGGTAAGTCGCGCATAAAACAAAAACGCGGTCTAAATTTAAAAAAAACTTACAGTAAGACAAAATATCCCAGCAATTGCGACTCCTCCGGAAAAGGGGACGCATTGCTCCCTCCTTATAGCTAGTGCCCCGTTGTGGCGTATTCCTGCTAGCCTATTAAAGAGTTAGCACCGAAAGGACTTCAGTGGACGGTCTGAAGGGGAATTACGTCGGGAGGACAGGCTTTATAAGCCTAGCCTTCCGCGGTCGGCCCATGAAATGGGTTCGATAACGCTGGTTTAACAACGGATTGGAATGCAATTAAATCCGTCTTAAATTCACTAAAATAATAATAGACAAAACTTGAAAAAATTAGATCCGAGATTAAAAAATAACCCTTTTAAAAACAAGCCCGATTAGAATGATCCAGCAGCAAGGGACTCTGTCCAGGTTCTGCGATAAAGTAGGGAGTAATAGACTCCTGCCAACTTTGCATTCCAAATGAAATATTTTTCAACAGAGCCTATTCAAACACGTCCAAACTCGACGGCTCCGCATGTTGAACTCTAACCGGTCAGAGTTACGTATGAAAAATTTGTGGCATTTACTAGTCGTAATATGTGGGAAAAAAGCAAAAATTCAAAACTAAAAAACCTAGCCTTTAGCCAAAGGCCAGCAGAAAATAAGTGGTCGCTTCCCTTACCTATCGTCCAAAAACAGGTTTTTTTTTATCTCATCACCTACCTGATAGCGAAGATGTTATAAACCGACGGGGAAAGGTGAAACTATCCAACAAAAAATTTAGGGGTGAACAGGTCAAACCGTAAGAACGTCGGTTCTTTTAGCGGTACTGTGGGAGAAAAAAACCAAAAAGCTATACCTAGTGCTAAAACCACCGCAAGTTGCCCAGACCGGCTGAAATAGCAACGAGCCACCCAGCACAGCTTCGAGGTAGGACACACAGACTGTTAGATGGAAAACGGCCTAAGTAGAGAAGCAGCACCAAAAAAAAGGTCAAAAAATGACAATATACTACAGAGAGTAGAAAATAAATCTACAAATTCACTACATGGAGCTTAGATGAAAAGTAATTATTATCCAGATTTTATTATTACTATCAAATCTTCTCAACCCATGAATTGAAACAACTCAGAACGAGACAGCCTATACCTGGGGCCAGAGGTCGAGAAGCGATGATAGTAATGATGATAATGACACTTATAATAGTAATGAAGATGATTAATGATTGACGACGGTGATAATGCTTCATTCTTTTCTTTTTAATTTGAATAAATTAAGCCACATATTTAAGAAAAATATCTGTGCTAATACACGGTAATTTAGACAAAAAAAATAAATATAACAATTTTGCTATTAACCGGGACCAAATTATTTGCAAGTTATTTTATCCAACTGAAAAGTAAGATATAATTCATCGAGGCCTGCTACTCACTTATATTGTGGTAATGAACGCGGAATCGATAAAATAATTCCATTCAAAACCATTCTAGGTTCGATCAACCGGTTATAAAACACAGGGAAGACTGCGGGTATTAGTAGTCAAGAAAGAAGCAGTATAACTTGTCAACGATAAATAAATTTACGTTGCAACAAATTGCTTTTCTTCTGTATGTTAAAGAAACCACCTGAAACAGGATCAGGCTTCCCTAAGGAAAACTGTTAGTTTAGAGACGATCCTTGCTCATTCCCAGAATCTAATGGTACGGTGTGGGGAAGAGTGTATCAGATTGCATTATAAACAGTTCCGCTAGAATTCCACCCCAGAGGGTTATTACAAACGATATTCCTAATCCACCCTTGATTTCACTGTACTTTGGTTTTAAGTTTTTCTATACACTGTACTTATAAGTTATATTGTCGACGAGTATAAGGTAAATAAGAACTTCGTAATAAGGGTAGAACAGCCGATGATTTTTAATTTTATTCCTTAATTTTTTTCTTTTAAATTACGCAATCGTTTTATGCTGAAGTTAAAAAATCCAGGTAAATACCCTTTTTTCCCCTACAAGGTTTTTAACTCGACTTTACGCAGTATTGAAACATACAAAATCATTAATATTTTCTGATTGTCCTTGCCCGATTTTGGCGTTAGATCAGTGGTTTTCCTGTTAAACCTATTTTAAAAGGAACAGTTTTGTAATAACTTCAGTAAGTAATGCTAAAATTCAGTAAAGTAAATGTTTCAGTTTAAATGCTAAATTCAATAAGTACTGTTAATTTTTTGAAATCAGAAACTCTGTTTTTTTACACATTCTTTTCTGTTTTTAATGTACATATTTTTAAATTTAACTGATAAAATTGAACATACCATTTTTTTTTTTTTATTAATGAATATGAACGTTTTTTCCACTTTATGCTCTTGCAAAAACTGCGTTGAATCTTATAGTCAAAGTTTGATAATGTAACTAATTATTACAAGGGTAGAACATTAAAGCAAATCATTGAAAACGATATTATACGGCAATCGTTTAGGTTGCTAACAGCTGTTTCTGGTGCCTGTGCAATTTAACACGTCCATATAGCACATTATTAATTCTTTTGATTGTTCATATCAAAATATTATTGTACTGCTATCTATAAAAGAAAATAGCCGGCCGGTTATACTGCATAACAAAGAATTTAATAATCAAAAACAGATAAAAATAAAAAACCAACTTAGTCCTGACTTAAATAGTTTTGTGATTTGAAAGAAACATATAACTTCATACGATTCGGTCGTAAAAACTGCCAATTTGGAGAGGGAAACTAGGAAAAATTAGTTTATTATAGAATACATTTTTAGGCTTTTTTGTTGTAACACGGATGTAAATTCGAGCAAAGTCGATAGGTAGCAAAAAAGTCACTCATCTTTTGTTTTTATTCAGGTTTTTCAAGATTAATCTCAGCAATTAAATGAATTTGTAGAAGTTAACAGAAAAACTGACCCAGGAATAAAACAACTCTACTGAATTTTATTTTACAATTAATATGAAGCGAGTTAGTACGCGTGAAATTAATCGGGAAAAAACTACGCTACTAATATAGCTGTCCATTTTGACTTTTAAATAATCATCGTTAGTAGATATAAAGAAATTAAAGATATATTAATACAAAAAGAGGGAATTGTCAAAACTTCTCATGTAAGATGCTACGGTAAAAATCGGACAATATTACGAGCTACTTAAAAATACTTCAAACGATTTTTCTAATGATACATAGCGCGACAAATATAGCGCACAGAAAAAACAATTTTTTTTTTTTAGAGAAGAAAAATGTGTAAATAATAAAATTCAATACGTAAATATATAAATAGAGACGAAATACATGTATAAATACGTATATAAATGTAGAACAAATCTAGTTTTGTTAAGTAAGCGATGTTAAACATCGTAGTTTCAAGTTATAAAGCAAGCTTATAGCATTTATTAAATTTTTATAAATTAAAGCATAAAAATGCACTGCTTTATGGGAAATAATTCTCCCATAAAATATTTAAATTTGTTCTTTTTAGAAAATTTATTTTCATTTCTCAATTATCTCTTTAATTTTAAATAACAATTCGTATGCGTGATTTAATATATTTATTTTTTCAAATAAGAGTTAGAGGATCTGCGTAAAGACTGAATCCCCTTTCCAACTACTGTAGTCCGTTCCGGGTAAGTAATCATTATCAAAAGGTTTCTGCTACAGGCTATAATACAACGTTATAAACATAATTTCGGGTGTGTGTGTGTGTACGAGTGAGGATGCGTGCGCGTGTTTGCTGTTATCGTGTGCGGTGGAGTTAAATTGATTACAAGTTACGAACAGTACAGGACTATTCCCTGAGGCCAGAAACAGGGATTGTGCTCTGCTGCTGAATGTTAACATTAATGCCAGCAGTAGACGTGGATTTAGAGTACTAATGAACAGTGGAGGCGGAAGGGGTCGGAAGCTTTAGGGTTTCTACCGTCACGGGGCTCACTTCATTAGCGATACCGTGCGACGGCGAGCTACCCGGCACACACCGTCGTCATCCTTTGGACATTATTCTTTTTTTCGTACTGTTTTACAATAGGATTAAAATCCGGGTAAGAGCCGATAGATAACGATACAGCCGCGGTTTAAATCTCTTTTTGTTAAATTCCCCTCTTACTTCGTGTAATTTCCGCTATACACGTTTCCTCGACCGACATAACTATTCCTCTTGCGGTTCACTCATCCGACCGCCGGTCGCCGAGCTCTTGAACGCCCACAAAACTTGCACAAGTACATGTTGTGGTATGGTAATACGATTCTGTTTTTTTATCTTATTACCTTTCATTTTTTTATCTTCATTAGCTTTCACTAATCGTTACATCGGTATAAGAAAAATGTAATCTTCGGGTGGTAAAATGAACCGTTAAACTTGCGGAGTCACAAATATATATATATATATATATATATATATATATATATACAATCTCTCGACACGAACAACCTTTTATCTTAGATACGTTTTACAGCGACCCATTAAGCCTATACAGTACTCGTTCAACATCGCGGTTAATTACACCTTTTCCCAAGATATCCGATCACCTGGACGGATCGGTCATCACTCGATATACAGCAATTAAAAGTAGTAAAATACAAGAAATTTCCAAGTATTGTGACGCGAATTTATTTTAATTTTAGGTTTTTACTTAATTTTATTCGATTATTCTTTTTAAGGAAGGATTTAAAAGAAATTCGTGAAATTATTTCCGATTTTATATTTTCGGTTACTGAACGTCTTAATTTTTTTAACGGTTCAAAAATATAAATAATAATATATATTAAAGAAATCTTTAATTTCAAATCGAAAAAATGACGGCCTTAAAAAATGGATTAAGAGAATCGCGTCTAAAATATTCAGACGATGGACTGAATTTGCTTCTACTAGTATCTGTTTTTAACAGACGCATGAATTATTATTATTATTATTATTACTATAATCATTACCATCACCTTCGCCGTCGCCGTCGTCTTCATCATCATCATTATTATTATAATTATTATTTATATACATCAGTCAATCGAGTAATAAGGACTCCTTAATAACTGGAGTAATAAGGATAATAAAAGAAGGTAAATAGTACTGAAAAGAGAGAGAGTGACATTACGAGCGTGCGTATGAAAGTGCGTTTATGTGTGTGAGAAACATGTTTTTAAGCGATGGTGATACAAGTATATTTAACTGCGTACTATGTATTTTGTTTCATTTATTTTTACGTTTTGTTAGGTTAAATGGAAAACAGCGACAGTCGATAAGTTTTTTCATCAAAAGAACAAACATTGTGTTTTTTTTAAAAAATCATAATCATAATCGGAAAAAATGTCGAATAGCAAAGTGGCATTTTTCACAGTGCGACTAAAAAATTCCTTTCGAAATAATTTAAACGTTTAGACCACCCGCAGGAAAAATATATTAGCCGATGAATATATACTGATAAAAAACAAAACATACCGATAAAAATCAATATTTTACAATGAACGGTAGGTATTTAATTATCTCGTCTATAAATTGAAATAACTTCAATAGCCATCCACTTAGAAAGTTTATTTTTTGTATTATCGTTTACAAATTATTATTTTATTTTGAAAAATAAGGCTGCGAACAACGGATGCGAATAGAACGAATAAAAGTAACGGATTCTATTGAATTTCCGCTTTTTAAAAGACAATTAAGATCGTCGAGGAATTTTTTAAAAGTATTAAATGTTCTCGATTAGATGAAAAAACTTACAAGGTCGCCTTACACAGGACACAACTTCCGTTAATAGTAAAAATCGTACTTAGGAATAACAAGGACCTCATATGAAAAATTTAGTAACGAAGTGGTTTCCCTATATGTAATATTACAATACGACAATATGTAATATTACTAATATATCAACGCGCTGAATCCACCGAAATACAAGCGATATTCAACTCACAAATAATATTTTTGTTCTGTTTATCAAAGAACCGACTATACTAACGAGCATTATTAGTTTCAAAGTATCCACTCCGACTGATACCGATTGTTCTCGATCGTATTACACGTGTCAAGCAAAGTAAAGAACCGCTTTACGCAACAGAAAAAAATTGCAACTATTTTTTTACAGAGCCTATTGCACGAATAAAGTACACCGATATTAGAATATATTTTTAATGAAGAATAGCTTTTAATTCACAGAAAGATTAAAAAAAAAGTTTTAAATGCAATTTCAAAAAAAAAAAAATTACGTATGTTGATAAAGTTTGAGAAAAAAAAAAGAAAGAAATTAATAAAAAATTAACAGAATAAAGAACACGATATAGAAGATCATTAAAAAAAAGCATTTGTCAATCTGGCTACGCAAGGAAAAATAAAGGGAACTGAATGAATTTAGAGCTAGTGTGGACTGTATTTTTGATGAAATGAAGCAGGGCTATGGTCTTCTTGAATCGTTATATTTAATTTCTTGTCACCCTTGACATTTTGTTTGAATTACAATAGTTACATTAAACTTAAGAATGTATGGCACTATAGTCATAACTGAACTTGAACATTAACAAGAAACTATGAGTTCCCCCTTGGACTGAAATGAAAACACGACCGCACTGTCCCCGACGGGGAGTCTTATTCTTTAAGACTTTGGGGGTTGGCGTCCCCACGGTCCTAGCCTCCGCAGCTTTCCTTCCCACTATACAATGAGCTGCGGAACACTTTACATTAAACACATATACTACACCAAGAACACTACATAAATTACAACATACATACATACACAATTACACAACAACAACCTACACTGATATTTCTTACATTTAAACTCGGTGGTGTTGCGACATCTTACGAAACGCAACCGTAACCCAAGGTGGGAATAAATCGTGCCGATGGGTGAATGGCTCTACGTAGTGAGTCTCGAACGATGTCCTCTGGGCACCAGGGCGAACCCAGTTGTATTTAGCTCTAGCTCCAGTACGCGTGCGCTCTGCTGGAGTGGTCCATTTTTCGCCGGTACTCGTGGGACTAAAATTTCTGTTCCTATATTAAATTCCAAGATGGTTGGTGGTCCATCTGAAAAAACCACCAAATACAGTCTTGTGAAGAGACCTCGGTCAGCTTTGTCTGACGAGGATAAAAGTCCTACTGAAGAGAACCACAACTTGTTAGAATCGAAATATAAAAATATTAGATTCGTTGTTCTCAGAAATAGTCAGGAAGGTGGCTCCTTTCAAAAGGTTTCACCTTTCTTAATTAACAAAACCGTAACAGGTGCAAGTGGCTCCCCGAACAATATCAGGAACGACGAACAGAGTCGATCAATCTTACGTCTCCGTAATATGGGTGGTATAAATATAAGTGCAGAATGCCACAAAACGTTAAATACGAGCCGGGGTGTAATTTTTTGTAGAGACCTTTTAGATATAGATATCTCGGAAATAGTTGATGAGCTTTGCCACCAAGATGTTGTTGAAGTGAAACGTATAATGAAACGGCAGAACGAAACAGAAGAACCGACACCGTCTCTTATATTAACATTCAATCTCCCTGTTCCACCAGAAAAGATTAAAGTGGGTTACCTCTCGGTTCGGGTACGACCATTCATACCCAACCCACGGCGATGTTTCAGATGCCAAGGTTTTGGTCACACTACAACATCTTGCACGAAAACTGAGATCTGTGCTCGATGTGGTAAAGAAGGTCACAACGACAACTGCGAAGAAAGTGAAAAATGTGCAAACTGCAGTGGTCCACATACAGCCCGCTCCCGAGATTGCCCAACTTTTAAAGAAGAAAAGGCAATTCTCAAAATCTGTACGGAGCAAAAACTATCTTTTCCGGCTGCACGTAGAGAATATAAAAAGATAAACAATTCACGGAACCTGGTTAAACCAGACGTATCTTTTGCCACCGCTACATCTAAACAAATTCCTACAAATGTTAATAATCAGCAGTGCGGATCCTGCAATGAGCTTAAAAAACTTGTTCAGATGCTATCTGATCAAGTAGCTTCGCTTACAGCCACTATCTCAGAGCTGACAAAAATGAATAAAAAGTCCTCCGTCGCAGTTAGTGAATCAAACACTATGATACATACGTAAGTTCCTGTTCCCAAAGTCGTACCGGCACGAATAGCGACTATCACAGCTGGCAGTAAGCCACGTAATAAGCTCCCCATAAAGGGAACCCACATAACTATCTCCTCTGGGATGTCAGCTACAGCATCCCATTCAAATAAATATCCTCCACCATCACCTCATATACTGGAGGATATGGTAGAAGAACCACCCGACCTTAGGTCATCGGAGTTCTTTAAAATAAAAAATACAAAAAATAAAAACCGAATCACGTACAACTAATTTTTATATAATTTCCGAAATTTAATTTTTTTATTTATTTTTTTACACTTATGAACATTA
This sequence comes from Lycorma delicatula, assembly GCF_047948215.1. NCBI lineage: Eukaryota > Metazoa > Arthropoda > Insecta > Hemiptera > Fulgoridae > Lycorma > Lycorma delicatula. The sequence continues at coordinate 23,122,878 of NC_134458.1, forward strand.
TTCAGTGGAATGTTAGAGGTATTCGGTCCCGCATTGAAGATATTAGAGTACTAGCGCACACACATGATCCACTAATCATGTGTTTCCAAGAGACTCACCTTCTACAACATGACCGAATTACACTTAGAGGATACTTCTGCGAGAGATACGACTGCCTAGTAGACAGTAGGGAGAGTGGTGGAGTAGCGATTTTCATGAAGAATGGGGTGACACCTACAAGAATTCAACTAACCACTATCATTCCTGCTATTGCAGTAAAGGTCTCTATTCCCTTCAAATTGCATATCTGCAATCTGTATCTCTCACCGAACCCTGAGTTCAGTGCTTTAGATGTCTCAAATCTCCTCACGCAAATACCATCTCCATCGTTAATAGTAGGAGACTTCAATGCTCATCATATTTCCTGGGGCTCAACCTTCTGCTCCACTCGAGGAAATATGATAAACAGGTTGAGACAAGATTTTGACCTTTGCCTACAGAATAATGGATCACATACATTCATGTCCTTTCAACTGGTACTGTATCTAACCTTGATCTTTCCATATGCTCACCGAATGTGCTCCCTCATTTTAATTGGTCGGTTTGTGATGACTTTCACGGCAGTGATCATAGACCAAATATTATTGGTTTCGGTGTAGACTGCGAGATTAAAAGAAGGCCACGGAGATGGATTGTTGAAAAGGCAGATTGGAACGGATACCATAAAGCATTCCAATCTCAGTATGACGATGGAGCGAACATCCTCGACCAATATTCTTCTTTAACGTCCATGATACTTGAGAATGCCAACAGATATATCCCACAAACATCGGGTAATCCTAGAAGTCCTTTCGTTCCATGGTGGAACGATGATTACAAATATGCTATTAGGAATCGACGGCAGGCACTACGAAAATTTAATCGTAGGCCTACAACAGAACATCTTAATTTATACCGCAGGGCTAGAGCGGTGTGCCGTCAAGTATTCTTGGACGCTAAGAGGAATTCATGGACAAAATACGTGAGCACTATCTCACGCACTACTCCCACGTCTACTGTATGGAAGAAAATTCGTGCAATTTTCGGATCACCGAAACAATCTATTCTTAGTCTTATTGATGAAGGAGAACTGCTTTCATCACCCTCGGAAGTGGCAAATAGTCTAACAAAATCTTTCCGCTCGGTGTCTCTCACCTCATCATATAATAACGATTTTCAACGGTACAAGATACAAATAGACGTATTATCGTTAAACATTGGTGATTCGGTTGGTGAATTAAACACTCCATTCGTATTTAAAGAATTGTTACATGCACTTAAAAATTCACGGGACACTTCCCCTGGACCGGACAACATTCGCCTTTCCATGCTTTCACACCTTCCTAATTCGGCACTACAACAACTTTTGAATATTTTCAACGGTTTATTCTCCGAACAAGTCTTCCCACCCGGCTGGTCAGAAGCATTTATTATACCAGTACTAAAACCTGGTGAAGACCAAACGAACCCCTCAAGCTACCGCCCTATTTCATTAACAAGCGTTTTGTGTAAAATGGCGAAAATAGTAAACCGCAGTCTTACATGGTACTTGGAGAAACATGACTTTCTATCTCCAGATCAGTGTGGTTTTCGACAAGGACGATCTTCTATTGACCATTTAGTGTCACTAGAAACAGCCATAAAAAACGCTTTCCTAAATCGGCAGCACGTCGTCGCTATCTTCTTCGATATAAAAAAGGCGTATGACACAGCCTGGCGACGTGGTATTCTTAACACTCTCAAAGAATGGGGAATCAAGGGCAATATGCTTGCTTTTATCCGGGGATTCTTAAATCACCGAACGGCTCGTGTTCGTGTGGATATTCGCTCTCAGATAGTGTCATCTTGGAGAATGGAGTGCCCCAAGGTAGTGTATTAAGTGCCACCTTATTTTCTGTAGCCATAAACGATATTACCAAATGTGTGCAGGCTCCTGTCTCATGCTCTCTATTTGCTGATGACTTTGCTATCTACATTGCAAGCCGTTCAGCACCTACAGCAGAGAGACTACTGCAGAACACTATATCTCACCTTGAAGCTTGGTCCAGGATTACTGGTTTCACATTTTCATCCGAAAAAAAAAAGTGTAGTTTTTTCTCGGCTACGAAACCCTTATATTCCGCAAATTTTTCTGAACGGAGAGACTATTAGTATCTCTACTTACGTCAAGTTTTTAGGTTTATTTTTTGATAGCCGTCTTACTTGGGTCAAACATTTAAAACAATTGAAAACAAAATGTTCCAAACTTCTAGATATGATGCGAGTCCTTACTAACACCAACTGGGGAGCTGATAGATCATGTATGATTCCTTTGTTCGCTCCCGTTTAGATTATGGTTGTGTCGCCTACCCTTCAGCTCGTCAATTCGTGCTTAAAATGCTGGATAGTGTACATCATGCTTTCCTTCGGCTTGCCACAGGCGCGTTTAGATCAAGTCCTGTCGCAAGCTTACTTGTAGACTGTGGTGAACCATCACTTTGGGATAGACGGGACCAGCTTTTATTATCTTATTTTGCTCGTCTCAGAGGACAGCCATAGATCATGTATGATTCCTTTGTTCGCTCCCGTTTAGATTATGGTTGTGTCGGCTACTCTTCAGCTCGTCAATTCGTGGTTAAAATGCTGAATAGTGTACATCATTCTTTCCTTCGGCTTGCCACAGGCGCGTTTAGATCAAGTCCCAGCCAAATCACCCGGCTCTTGAGTCAGTCTTTAGAAATCCTAATCTAGGAAAGTATGAGGACCATCCACGTCCTACTGCACCTGTAGGTATCCGTACCTGGCGTCTGCTGCAGCATATAAATGTTGACACACCGTCATTCTTTCCTATGTATCCTTGCTCATATCCTCCATGGAGAATAAACCTTATAAATTTTAATTTTGACCTTACGACATACAATAAACAATCAACACCATCTATTGTCTTTCAGCAAATGTTTCAGTGTGTTCTCTCCAAGATGAAACCAGACGCGGTTGTATTCACTGATGAATCGAAACAAAACGATACAGTTGGCTGTGTATTTGTTGTCAATGAAAGAACTTATATGTTTGGTCTACCCGGTATTACGAGTGTGTTTACCGCTGAACTATACGCTATAAATAAGGCTCTAAACATCATTAACCCTAAATATAGAAAAATTCTTATTTGCAGTGACTCTTGTAGTGCTCTCCAAGCCTTAAAAAACTTTTATTCCAAACATCCTATCGTCATTGAAATTTACAACGCAATCGCCGAGTTGAATAATCGCAACACAGAATTAAGTTTTTGCTGGGTCCCTAGCCACGTAGGGATTCCAGGTAATGAACATGCAGATTCCGCTGCCAAAGAAGCATGTAACCAGCATCCTTTCACCACCCGAGTTGCTACTTCTGATCTCATTAACTATGTAAAACAATCACTAAGAGCAAGGTGGCAAGGTGACTGGACGTCTACCGTTGATAATAAACTCCGTCAGATTAAAGATTCTGTGTTACCATGTAACTCCTCATACAGAAAACCCCGGCGTGAGGAAATAGTTCTCTGTGGATTGCGGATAGGAGACACGAGGGTCACACACGAGTACCTGTTTACAAGAGGACAACCACCTCTATGCGCACAATGCAACTGCCGTGTGACTGTGCGCCACATACTGGTGGACTGCATATGTTATGCGGCATTGTGTCGTAAATTTAAACTACCCAGAAACATCCATGGTATCTTGTGTAATGATAAAAAGGTTTTAAACCGGATGTTTCTGTTTTTGCGTAGTATAGGGTTAATACAAAAAATTTAATATTGTTGCTTATATTTTTTAATACTTTTAGTTTTTAAATAAGTTTTTTTTTTATTATTTTTTTTTTCTCTGAATATTTTATTTTTTTGTCCGATTAGGAGCCTTTTACACTCCTTATCGGAATTTGTTAAATTTTATAAGTTATTTTTTTTAATATTTTAAAGACTGACTGTGATATTAATTGTAAGATTTTTGTGATATTAGTTGTAAGTTTTATCTCCTTTTTTAGTTTTAAGTTTTATTTAGTTTTACTTTTACTTTTATTTATTTATTTTCCGGGCGATGATAACGACCAATCGTTTTTCGCCCTAAAAAAACAAAAAAAAAAAAAAAACGACCGCACTGCGCGGGATTCTGACGTAGAATAGTTGTAGGCTTAACTCGCTGCTGAGCGCTAGCACCGGACGGCTCGACATGGAACAGAACACACCGCCCACCAATTATAATTACCTTAATTACAATTCTTTGATGCATTACATGAAATAAAACTTAATATGAAAATAGGAGTATTACAATCAATAATTACATTAACTTTGAGAATACAAAAATTACAATAAACTCAACAAATCTAATATTGATACAGGCAAAGCTTACAATCAAAGTAAATTGAAATAAACAAATACATTAGGAGGACGTTAAATAAATCTCATTGATTATATTCGGAATGGCTTATGTCATTGCAAGCATTTAAATTTGGAAGAATAATCAAATTATTAATAGGTTTTTACTATCGGGTTAGTAGTTTTCACATAAACTAATCGAACTAGTCCATTGTTACCTGGATACACTTCAACAATTATTCCTAATTTCCACATCAGTGGAGGAAGATTACTTTCTTTAATTATAACTACATTGCCAACACAAATGTTATTATTTGAAATTTTACACTTGTTCCTCTGCTGCAAGGAATGTAAATAATCGATAAACCATGTTTTCCAAAAGTCTTTCAACATTCTTTGTGTAAGCTGTCGCCTAGTAAGTTTATTTACATTAATGCCTAAGAAATCAGGATCAGGTAAGCAAGTTGATGGAGCGAAGGTTAGAAAATGTCCAGGAGTAAGTGGAGCAGGATCAGATGCCGTCCACCATGACGGATAAGTATTGCCAACGTGGAATTGATTTCTTCCGGTGAAAGATCTGAAAATATACGATTATTGTTATTTTTTAAATTATAAATGAAGCTACGACAATATGAAAATATGTTTAATGTTCGTACGAATGAAGAAAATCATTTTGAAAGTCCTAAAGTTTCTGTTGTTTGAAAAGCAACTGCAAATAAATTAGTTTTGCTAAACTTCTTCTCTTCCTTAAGCGAATCTGGCGTAATCATTGAAATGATAGAGGCGGATTGGATGGCCAAGCGTCCTCATCTTGTTTCAGAAACGACGGACCATTCCACCAAAATTGTAACGAGGTTAATATATCCGGTATACAACCACATGACAAGACGTCTGCAGGGTTATGCCTAGAAGGAACGTGCTTCCATAATCATTCCTTAGTTAGCTCTTGAATTTCGCAAACTCTATTGGCGACGAATATCTACCGTCTATTAGGAAGCGAAGACAAGCAGTAAAGTACTAATTTAGAATCCGACCAAAAATGGATTGAATCAAATCTTATACCTAAAATAGACTTAACCTTATTGAATAAACGAGACAACAGAAGAGCGGTGTTCAACTCAAGCCTTGGAATAGAGATTTGCTTGACAGGAGCAACTCTAGATTTTGAACACAGCAAGTGGATTTCAACGTGTTCATTACCATCAACAGATCTGATGAAAAGACAAGCACCATACGCGCTGCTACTTGCATCACAAAATCCATGCAATTGATAACTCTTAGGGAAACTACTGATTTTATCTAATCTAGGAATCTTAAAGTTACTTGACGATTTGAGCTGAGAATACAGAGAATTCCATTTTTCAGCTAGCGGAGCGGGAATAACTTCATCCCATTGAAGGCTAGCGCACCATAACTCTTGGATGGACACTTTAAATAGAATTATTGTAGGAGCAAGTAGACCCAAAGGATCGAACAATGAAGAAATAATCGATAAAACAAAACATTTCGTGTAAGAAGTATTATTATCCTTTGGTTTGATTTGATAAATGAAATCATCACCTTGAGGATTCCAAGACAATCGAAGTGTTTTGATATTTTCATCTTTGTCTAATTTGATGAAGGAATCATACTAGGCACATTTGAATGACATTTATGAAGCGAAAGTCCGTATTTGTTAAGCGATAACGAAATATCATTGTATAATTCTTTTAGCTGATCGATGCTGTACAACCAGTGAGCAAATCATCGACATAAAAATCTTGCTTGATTGATTGGCAAGCTTCAGGAAAGAAGGCTTCATTTTGATTAGAAATTTCGATCAAACATCTTGTAGCTAGGAAACTTGAAGTTGCTAAACCGTAACTGTTTTTAAATTGTATGGAATGACTGATGAGTTATTATTATCGTACCAGAGGATTCTTTGCAATGGAAAATCTGGGAGTGATGCGAATTTTTCGATACATCTTTGGAATATCTCCTGATAGCACGTAGCCATGAGTTCTAAAACGAATTATAATCGAAAATAAATCTTGTTGCACTACTGGACCTGTAGAAAGAATTGAACTGAGTGATCGGCCGTTTGATGTTTTTGCACTGCCGTCAAATACTACTCTGGTTTTAGTAGTGGTGGAAGATTCACGAAATACTGCGTAGTGGGGCAAATAAAAGGTTTCAGATGGAGCCTTACACTGAGATTAATCTACAGGTTACATGTGCTCTAATTCTTGATATTCTTTCATGAAATGGAAGTAATCTTCTTTATGTTTAGCGTTTTTCTGAAATCTACGATGTAACAAATTGAGACAATGCCTTGCATTTTCATAAGAATCTCCTAAGGCGCAGTTTTCCTTACGAGGAAGAGTTACAAAAAATCTGCTTTTGTCATCACGAAAGGTGTTTTCAATGAAATGTTTTTCGCAGAAAGATTTCTCCTTGGTCGATAAACGATCTTCGATATCTTCAGATCTCCAAAAGGATTCTAATTGAGAAGAAAGCTGTTCATTGCTAACAAAAAGTGATACTGAACCTGAATCGTTTTTCCGTTTACTAGATTTAGTAGGGATTTGACCCGAGACTATGAAAGGAGAAGAGTTTCTTGAAGTATGGTATGATTATAATTATGAGTCAATTGAACAGGCTTAAGTAGAGAAAGATAATATTGAGCCCCCAGAAGAATGTAGATTTGCCCAGGAATATTAAAATTAGAATCGGAAAGGAAAAGTTGAGAAGGAATTTCCCAGTCAGTTACGTTTACAAAATCATTAAGTAACAGACCTGTAATAGATGGCAGTACATGACATTTCAAACTAAAATTAAAGTTTTCATACCTAGAATTAATATTTAAATCAACACTTAGCTTAGATTTAGTAACAACATTACTAATACCTGAGATCGGCATTAGAACAGGTTTGGTTTGAAGCTCAAGTTTAGCAGCAAACCTTTCAGTACAAAATAAAATCATCGAAGCGGAATCAAGTAAGCCCCTGGCTTGGATGAAATTACTTTTTTTATCTTTTACATTAACTACAGCTGTTGCAAGTAAAACAGACTTGTTAGGTTCTGATTTTAAAGTACAATATGAACTATTAACCGAAGGAGCTTGATTCGGCTTAGAAGATTTAATTGGTGACTCTTGCAGCGTTTTATCTAAATGAATTAGCGTATGATGCTTTCGTGAGCATTTTTTACATTTTCGATTGCTTTGACACTTTTTCACAATATGTTGTTTCTTAAACAATTAAGACATAATTTTTTCTGAAATATAAAATTTTTCCTTTAATTAACATTATAACTTAAAAATGTTTTACATTGATCCAATTTATGATCGCTAGTTTTACATAATTCGCGCATAAAATAATTGGAATTATTTACATAAAATACATATTTACTAGAACTATATTTTTAATCATATTTGAATCATATTTTTTGCCGCTAAAACCTACATTAGACGGCTGTACCTTTTCATTACATTGAATCGTGTCAGTGGATTCAAGTAATTTACGCTTATATTCTAAGAAAGAAATGAGTTGTTCTATCTTTGGAAGTTCATTATTTTCCAATGTTTTTTCCCAGTCTCTTAGAGTATTTTAATTGAAGTTTTGAGTAATTAACTGTATTATAATAAATTCTAAGTAATCAATATTTAGATTCTTCAATGCATTAATAGTTGAATTAATTTGATCAATGAATTTAGATAGATTTTCAGATTTATCCTTTTTTAATGGATTTATATTAATAATTTCCATAGCATGTTCGGCTGCAATTAGTCGTTTGTTGTCATAACGAGCCTTAAATAACTTTATGGCAGTTTCATAATTTTCAGATGTCACTGATAAATTTTTTATTACATCTAAACCATTACCCCTTAAGAAATTTGTAAGGTAATAAAATCTTTCGACATCGGAAAATTCTTCGCGGTTATGAAGTAAACTATTAAAAAGATCAAAAAAATTATGTCAAGCTCTCACATCACCATGAAAGGGCTCAATTTGTATAGGTTTTAATGTAATTTAGGTTTTAGGTTTGTTAATTATTTTATTTGACTCAATTGCGTCTGAAATTTTGAAAAGATTTTCTAGTTTTTTATGTTTTAAGTTTATCAAAATTGTAATCATATATGTTCCTATCCTCTAAATCTTTTATCTGTTTCATATTTATGCATTTCAGATTGAACTCAAAAAATTTTTTTCGTATCTAATAGTTTATTGAATTTTATAGTGAACAGATCACAATCGTCTGATTCGGAATTAAAATTATTAATGAATATTTTTAATTTTGCTATGCAGTTTTTCATATCTCATTTCTTAATTAAATCTTTACATTCCATTTTTACTGGAATTGCAATATTAACAGAAATAATATTAAATTTATAAGAAATTAAGTTATAAAATAATACTAGTAAAAGTAGATAAGGTTGAATGAACAAGATAGCTTGAATGTACATTCGATAAGATTTTATCAGCTGACATCAGCCTATCTTCAGGTCGACGAACAATACGAAACTTGAACTGCAAGCCTGAGCGTAAGTACGCCGTAAATTTCTAATAGTGAAGCTTACCAAAACCGGTATTGAAGGTCTGCTTAATATACCTGTTCTCATTCTAGTCCTACGAGTAACTGCCTGTTACAACCCATTTGAATATATTGAAATTATACACTGTTATATATTTTAAATACACTGATTTATGAAATTAGTGTTCACACGGTTTTTACGAAACATTAAGAATTTTATTTAAAACTGCTTATAAATACCGCTTGATCCGGCGACTTGATCTGACCTTACGAATCCTACCTTGTGAATCCTTCGACCAATCCGGCGATGGAGTACCATAAAGAGATATGTTAGAATTTAGAGCTAGTGTGAAATGTATTTTTGATGAGATGGTAGATGATGAAATGAAGCAACGCTATGTTCTTGAATCGTTATATTTAATTTCTTGTCATCCATGACATTTTGTTTGAATTACAATAGTTACATTAATCTAAAGAATGTATGACACTTTAGTCATAATTGAACTTGAACGTTATCAAAAACCTACGAGTCTCCTTGGACTGAAATGAAAATACGACCGCACTGCGCGGGATTCTGACGTAGAATAGTCGCACGGCTTAACTCGCTGGTAAGCGCTAGCCTCCACTAGATCGCAGCATTGAACGGCTCGATGTGGAACGGAACAGGAAGAAAGGAATAAAAATATATAAAACAGATTACTTAAAATGTAAGAAACACGTTTATCTTAAAATACCGCATCAGAATTGGCAAAACGATCGCACTTTCTAGAAAAATAAAAAAGATTATATTTTAATCTCACGATATCAAGATGACCTGACAGGTATTAATGACAAATCAATAATATTGCTACGAATATGACTTTTAATTTAATAATTAAAAATTTTTCAGGACTCGATCGCTTAGACGTAGCCAAAACATATCGATAATGTTCAACTGAAACTACAGTCGGCATTTGTTATCTTTGAAGATCACTAGGTACACAAAAAGAAGTAAAAATGGCATTCTTTAATGAAGTTAGCTAATCGATTGTTAACAAGATCGATTAAAATTCTTAATTCAAGATGAAGGAATATTATTAATTTTGCAGTTTTCGTTTTTATCTGTAGCGGTAATATTCCAATCGTTAGTCGATAATGTTTAAATCTAAGCGGGAAAGGATATGAATGTTTACCCAAATGTGTAGTCAGAGGAAATCTTTTGTACGCTAAAACAATAAAAAAGACTTTTTTAGGCTTTAGAAAATAGCTAAAGGTAGTAAACAAAGATCAAACTATGCGCTTAGAGCATCGCTGTGATAAAGTTCAAAAGCAATATGTCTGTAAGACATTCTTTTTACAACACAAGATTGCGCCTAAAAATAGGAAACAAAATCCTGTATTATCATCGCATCATTCGCAATTTTATTGACAAAAGCCATAACAAATTGGCCGATAAGATCAATATCAAAAACGATGTGGACTTAAGTCTATCGATATTAAACTCGTACACGGAAAACAACCGACCGATATTTAAAATAATAGTAAATTAAATCTGCTGCCTAATCCGTGACATTTCCTGAAGCTTAACTTCATCACCGAACAGCGATAGAGGTCCGATATCCAGTAGCCTGTTTTAAGTTTAAATCTTTTTAAAAAGCTTTCTTGCGATAGTTTTCAACCGCAAAAACGCCAAACTGATATCCCTAATTATAAAATTTTGTTAATGGACGGAGTATTTCTTTTTATTTTTTAATACTTCTTTTATTTATTTTCTATATACAAGCAACCCGTGCGAAAATTTCACACGGGTTCAAATATACAGATTGAAAAAATAACACTCCCCTCCTGAAAATGTGAATACTATTGTAATAATGCGATAGCGAGGAACTAATATTTTCTTCCGCGATCGAAAAAACACTTGTAACGTCCTGATCTCAAACTACGACTCGACGGTGGCGATCGGACGCGTCGACGGACCAGCGAAACAAATTAAAATTTTAACTACCTTTTTTGCACTTTCAAAATTTTTTCACTTTCTTTTTCGTCTTAAATCTGTTTGATGCACATCCGGGGGATAATTCCTTAACCACCGATACCGCTTTTACGGGGGGTTTGCGTCGATGTCTAAAAAGCAATACACAACCGTTGCCTTTCCTTAGCGTATTGTACAGAGATAAATACATTTTCCGTAGCATTTCAAGTTAATTGTTTTACATCCGAAACGACCATCTCAGTTTAAATTTTAAGTAAATTTTTTGTTGACTGCGTTCTGCCGTCGTAACTTAAGATTTTATTTACGTTAAATACCGAATCGGTAACGAAGCCGAGAGAGATCTTTCTTAGAGTCGGAAAAAATGCGGTTATGAATTTCGCAAGTTATAACCGTCCAAAGTAATCTATTCAGATCCAAGTTTTAAAAAAAGGTTTTTTTTATTCGTAAAAACCTCTCAAATGTAGCGTACGAATGATAATTAACAACCGTAAAACTTTTAACGGACTAAAATTTAATTACGTATACTTTATGAAAACCTCAAAATCCATCCTGCGATATTTAACCTCAAACTCGACTTCAAAGTAGTATTTGTAATCGGGTAGTAGATTAAATTTGTTGTCCAAACAGCTTAAATATTACCGTTTCATTCAAACTCCCGTAAAAATTTAGGTTTGAATTATAACGATAATTATTTACGGATTAAACAACGATTACGGTATTACGAGTAATTAGTTCGATGACATTATATTAATAACTTAAAGGTCAATAATCGGAGGAAACGGCAAAGTTACTATTTAATGGCGTACAGTATTTACAGATTGGGACGGTTGTACACATTTCATATAAATGCGACGACGGTCATATTCTAGAAGCGTTCGCTGCGGGATGCTGTCCGTACCAGGCATACCTAGTCACAGCACCTATCCTTACCTCGGTTACCTGTCTGCGTTATATAATCCATAACAGTACCGTTGTAATAGCTACCCTTCCCTGCATTTTACCTCTTCGTCTAACCGACTCTGTATTCTGTTACCTCTAATATTATTATTATTATTATTACTATCGTCGGCATCATCATCACCACGAGCATCATAATAATCGTCTGATGTTTGACGACCACCTATTGTTAGCCTCATAACATGATTATTTAGTCATGACATAATATGCAGCACTACAATTTAACCCCTAATTACAGCACATTACTAATGAAGTAATGCGTTTTACTGACAGTTTTGTTCGTTTTCTATATGCGGTCGTATTCTTTATTCTTGGTACGGTATATGGCCACGTATGTGTGGCTATATTCTTGCCAAATATAATAAAAGCCAAGTTACACATAGAAAAAACTGATTATATACATAAAAAAGACTAAATTTTAATAAATATTACGATATAAGAACGTAATAATACGGTATATCGCACGTTAGAAAAAGGATAGGACGCAAATGAATATTATTTCGAAAAGGAAAAGGAAAATAATCCATCTTTAATAGGCCAATATAAAAATATATAAATCGAAAAATTTCATTATTTAATCGACAGGATAAAAAACAACAAAGAATGGACGAATCAGAGATGAAATTAACGTAGCACTTACCGTAGAAAAAAGAGGGAAACCAGAATCGCGAGGAAAACGCATTAGTAGTATAAAAAAAATAGGTTCTACATCAAAACGACCTTTGATCAGTCATCCTTACTTTCAGAGAAAGATGAAGCGTCCAAGGGAGACTATGATTTTTAAAAAACTCTTACTGTGTATTTTTTTCAGTTAATTCACTCTTTTACTATGTACATTTGACAATAAACGCATCTTCATCAAGGAAAATATACACTAGGTTCTGCGTCAAAAATCGTAGTTTGTTATTTAATGTACGGAGATTCCCCGATCTTTTTCAACGGTCTGATTCTTGGAATTTATTTTACGGCTTGTCGATAACGTAAAATCATTCTTTAATAAAAAAAAGACTAGTTAAATGTAATATTGTACAAATGTGACTTTGATCCGCTGTGATAATATAACCGTTCAAATATGTTATTTTTTCTATACCCTATAATATGCATTAAAAGATAACTGTAATATTATGTATATCACGATTCATTACATTAGAGGTTTTTGCGCAACAGTTCGAAGCGCCACGTCACTACTTGATCTAGACGATAACCGCAGTTTTCCGACAGACTAAAAACGTTTCGCCTATGGCTTATTTCATAATTATGAAAACGTTTTCTAGTACTAGAGCAACGCAGAAGGGCCGAGGAAATCGTGGCGCGGCCGAGGCGAAAGCGAATAGTCACGGCCCGGGTCCACAGCAACAAATTGTCCGCTGGCTCGGTCGAACGGCCATCCAGATAAGGTTAGCGTAGAAAAATAATAGGAAAGCGGCAGCATGCAGTCTGTAGTAAAAATATAATAAGATATTAATGTAAATAAAAATTTTTATTAAATAGAGAGCAAAAAAATGAAACGTTTTGAACGAGTAAAATTATCAAACGATTCTAACCTCTATCTGACCGCCATAGTATAGTATTCTGTTATATATAATAACAGTAACAGTATAATAACGTATATAATAACAACGACTATATATAATATAATAACATACAAGATGATATTACAAGTTTATATAAAGAATACGCTCTTACTGAATTTACTATTGAATTAAATTGTGAATATGATAAACCTATCTTTGTTTCTACCAGTAAAAAACATTTTACAAATGTCAAAGTGGAAAAAATAAAACTTTTAGTTCAAAATAAATCCTCTATTAACTGAACAGTATTTTGAACTGAAAAACAAGCTAAAAAATATGTACATCTGTTTCTGGTCTGTTGTTACATATTGTGACAAATGAAGATAAAAAACAAGCTTAGTGGAATGTCGCCGATAAAAATTTTATAGATATTTACGAATTTTGAATGAATATGAAACAAAAGGTATTCGATGCTATAACATTTCAAGCGAAAAAATATAAAGGACACATTATTAAATATTACATTTGTGGTGTCGAAATGAAGAAACGTACAGCTGATGAATGTGATTTCTATGATTCGTATAAAGTAGTTGAAAAATTCCTTCATGATTTATGTAAAAAATATGAATATTTTGAAAAGGAATTAACTGAAAAAGTCTTAAATATGACTGAAGAAGATGATAAAAAGTTTCAACAAGACACTAAATGCGTTGTATGTGGCAGCAAGTTAAGGGAACGTGTGAAACATCATTCTCATACAAGTGGTAAATTTACCGGACCGGCACATGAAAAATGTAACTTAAACTGTAAACGCGTAAAACGCAAATTCCAGTAATATTTCACAATTTAAGGGGGTTACGATTCACATCGTATTATTTATAGATTCATATCGAATTTTGTCTGATAGTCTGGATAAATCGGTTCAAAGTTTGTTTGGTGCTGGTTATTCAATGACTTTCAACCAAGAGGTCATTGTTTAAAACAACATACTCACAGTTTCGAAGTGATATATTAAATAATCGTGATACAAGAAATACAGATATGTTGTACTTGTTAATTCGACAAAAAGGTTATCCCTATATATATATATATATATTAAATCTGCGTTTGTATTGGATGAAACAACTGCCGCCCATCGAAATGTTTTATGATGATTTAAAGAAAAACCTATCTCCTAAAAAAGGTTATCAACCAGCGCAAACGTTCCAACGTTTGGAATAGATATAAAATTAACACGTTCAGTGAATATCATGATTTCTATATGAAGTTGAACGTCATGCTGTTGGCTGATGTATTTGAAAGTTTGCGTGACACAATTATGAAAATGAACGATTTAAATCTGTCACTAGCTTTCTGCAGCGCATTTATCATGGGAAGCCGCTTTAAAAGCTACTAAAGTACAATTAGAATTGGTTACAGATCTCGACATCTATTTGTATTTTGACAAAGATATTCAAGGAGGCGTGTCAACGATTTCCAATCGATATGCTTTGGCTAACGAACCGCTAATAGATAATAATGATGAAAATAAACCGATCAAAATAGTAAAATATTATGATGTCCGAAGTCTTTACAGAAAATTTATGATGGAACCGTTGCCGGTAGACGAATTCAGATGGTGTAATAAAAACGAAATTGAATATTTGCAAAACAATTTAAACAGTTTTAAAGATGATGCATGCACATGTTATATTTTAGAAGTTGATTTATCATATCCTAAATGTTTACACGAATCACATAAAGATTATCCACTCGCACCAGAGAAAAAATAGTATGATTTCTCCATTTCTCAAAAATCAAAACAAGTGGCGAGTAAAAAGTTATTGCGCACTTTAGAAGATAAAAATAAATAAGTTTTACATTATAGAACCTTAAAATTATATCCAACATCCCAACCCCGTAGGAGAAGACACCCACCTTGGGGGTCGGTTCTTTAAAAAACACACAGAGCTGTTTGTTTTAATACATCATTACGGTTGAAAGATTATGTAGAGAAGAATTTCGAAGCGTGGTGCGATACAAAAGATATGATTGAAACACGTATATAAATTAATAATAGACGGTGTATTTGAGAAAACTATTGAAAATGTAAGAAAGCGGATCGAAATGCATTTAATTAATAAAAGTAAACATTTAAAAAACTAGTTCAAGGGTAAAACATTATTACATTTATGAAAATAATGTGGTTGAATTATTATCAATGTTGAAGAAAAAAATATTTTTAAACAAAGTCACACGTATATATATATATTGTTACCACATATTCCAGGTGCGACAATAAAGTAACGAGACTAATGTGAAAAAAAGTTGCTTACCGTTTTAGTCATGTTTAGTATTGTCTCCTTCAAAATAGTTCCCCTCTGATTGCACACACTTATTCCAGCGCTTCTGCCATTGATTCATTTCTGGAACTCGTCTTCTGTAATATCCTCCAAGTCCCTCGTCACAGCTTTTTGGACATCTTGTGTTGTTCGAAAATGGAGTCCCTTGACCGCCATTTTGACTGTTGGAAATAGAAAAAAGTCGCACGGAGCGATATCTGGTGAATAAGGTGGCTGTGGTAGTACTGAAATTTGTTTTGAGGTTAAAAATTGCTATACTTACAGAGCAGTATGGGATGGCGCATTATCGTCATGCAGAATCCAATTATCAGCAATGTTGGCACGAACACGAAGAACTCGTTTACGAAGTCTTTTTAAAATTTCTTTGTAGAAATATCGGTTAACTGTTTGTCCAGGAGGCACCCACTCTTTATGAACAATTCCCTTGGAATTGCAGAAGCACACAAGCGTGCATTTCACTTTTGACTTTGACATGCGAGCTTTATTTGGTTTGGGTGATCCCTTTGAGCACCATTGCGAACTTTCGTTTTGTCTCTGGATCGTATTGAAAAAACCAACCTTCATCACCAGTGATAACACGGCTCATCAAATCTGGATCGATTTCCGTTTGCTCTAACAGATCGGCTGCCACATTTTTCCGTGTTACTCGCTGTTGTTGTGTGAGATTTTTGGGGACCATTTTTGCACAAATCTTTCTCATACCAAGATCTTCAGTAAATATTAGACGAACCGTTTCTCGATCGATGTTGAGTTCTTTTGCAATCATTTTCACGGATAATCTTCGATCAGATCGTACGATTTCACGCACCCTGGTCAAGTTGACATCTGTCCGTGAGGTTGATGGTCGTCCACTGCGGTCTTCATCTTCAACATTCGTTCTGCCTTCACTAAAAATTTTATGCCACCGAAAAACCTGAGCTCTTGACATAACCTCTTCTCCAAAAGCCTTCTGAAGCTTACCGTAAGTTGTCGTCCCGTTTTCGCCCGATTTAACGCAAAAAGAAATGGCATACCGTTGCGCAATATTTTGCGGTTTCATTTCTGTGACGAGAGACACAAACACGTGTTCACTTATTACAGCACAACTCACGATTGAGCAGTTGCATCAATGTGCCGCTTGGACTAGAAGCAGCTTATAGACCAAGGTCAAAGATGGCGTGCCTACGCAACCTGCAGGGTTGCCACATCTTGCAAAGAAAATTCAGTCTCATTACTTTATTGTCGCACCTCGTATGCCTAATTTAATATCGGCGGACGACAACGGTAGCAGCTCAGATGTCAGGGGGAGCACAGTATACGTACGAGCAGGTACAAGCGTCATTCTCGCCCCACAGATAACAGCACATCTCCCACCATATCGGCGCTGCAGACCCATCACTCTCAGGCTCCAATAAACGAGCGTGCACGAGAATGAATTTTTAAATCCTCGTCGACTACCGACTGGAGAAGACCAAGAAGAAGAAGAAGAAGATGGAAGAAGTTCCCTGGCCGCCTCAACGTGGGACCTCTCGGCGGTAACCAACATCCCCGCCGGAGCTGCAGGCCCAGCCGGCCCGCCGAGGGAGCCGCTGGACGCGGACGCTACCTTCCCGCTCCAGCTCGCCGGGCTTCAATCGCCCTGGCCGGTGGAATCAGCAGCAGGAACCGGTCCAGCGTGGGATCGCTCGAGAACCTCGAGCGATTTCGCCTCGGCCGCGCTGGCGAAAGACGACCGAAGCCGACCCGATACTACGGAACTGTGGGGGTCATTACTGTCACGCTGTAGTGGGGACCCAACTGCCGCTGAGGGGAAGCCCGGTCTGGTTTCAATTTCCGACTATGCCGGAGACCAGCTTCCGGACCCAACCGCTCTACTCAAAGCTAACGAAAAATACGACCTTTTTCAGGGCTACCTCAAGGATATTAATTACAACGAGCCGTCGAAGCCAATCGACGACAACAGCCCTTCTCAGGGCTACTACAAGGTTATTAAGTGCGACGGGCCGTCAAGGCCTTTTGACGACAATATATATATATATATATATATAGGTTTAACCATAACGGATTTGGCAAAATTAATCATGTATGATTTTCACTACAACCACTTTTTACGGCTATGAACAAGAAATTGCTAATGACTGATACAGATTCGTTATTACATTCGATTTTACCAAAAAAGAAAATTTTCAATCGTGATTAAAAATTACTTAGATCATGCAAATTAGAGTGTTTAAGCACGGAATAAACGAGATATAGTTCGTTTAAAAGATGAAATGGAAGCAGGTCCTATTTACGAATTTGTTGGATTAAGAGCAAAGATGTATTCGATACTTTTCAGGAAATGATGTAGGTTGTTTAGAGCAAAAAAAAAAAACAGCTAAAAGAATTAAAAAAGGTTCTCTTTTATATGATGATGATACGAGGATAAGTCAATTATTAATCGCAATTTAGTTATATTTTTGTTTATGTTGGTAGTACTGTCGTGTGTTGCGTAGATGACGCATGCGTGGTTCTGTGCAGGTTTAATGGTACTAGGTTATTTCCATTATCGTTGCCCTGCCGTTAACCATGGCTGCTCCGCTTTCTGTTTGTACCAAAGAAGAGCAACGTTTAGTGATTCGTTTTTTGTGGTCGGAAGGTGTATTAGGGGCCGAAATTCATCGAAGACTTTCGGCACAGTACGGAAACAGTGTGTTGCCCCAACGGAAAGTCTAAGAATGGATTGAAAAATTCAAAAATGGTCGCACAAGTGTTATGCACGACGAAGGAACCGGACGACCGTTTACCGCCACAAACGAGGAAAACATTGAGCGTACACGTGACATGGTTTTCTTAGACAGATGAGTAATTATCGATGAAGTGGCACATCGTCTGCAAACTGGTCACGGTTCTGCCTACGAAATCATTCACAACAGACTTGGGTTTCATAAAGTCTGTGCAAGATGGGTCCCAAAACAACTCACACAGTCGCATAAACAAACGAGCTTGGACATCTGCCAAAAAAACATTTGGATCGCTACGGTAACGAACGGGATATCTTGTTAGCAAGAATCATCACTGGTGACGAAACACGATCCATCGTTACGAGCCGGAGAGTAAACAGTAGAGTGTGGAATGGAAACATCCAAATTCGCCTTGCAGAAAATAGTTCAAGTCCCAACCGTCCGCAGGAAAACTGATGCTTACGGTTTTTTGGGACTCACAAGGCCCAGTACTGGAACATTATGAGGAAAGGGGCACGGCAATAAACAGTGCGCGTTACAGTGACATGCTTACTGCCAAGCTGAAGCCTGCAATTCGAAGCAAACATCGAGAATTACTGTCGAAAGGTGTTGTGTTGTTACACGACAATGCCCGTCCATATACTGCTGCCCACACTGCTGAAACGCTCCAGAAACTTAACTTTGAAGTACTGGCTCATCCTCCGTATAGTCCTGATCTTGCCCCTTCTGACTACCACTTGTTCACTTGTTTGGTCCACTAAAAGAGGCATTAAGGGGCCGTCGATTTACTTCGGAAAAAACAGTGAAAGAAACGGTGCAGTCCTGGCTTGCAGCTCAACCGAAAACCTTCTTTTATGAGGACATCAGGAAGCTTGTGCAACGATGGACCAAGTGCATTGAAATGCAAGGGGACTATGTTAAAAATGATGTACACATCAATTTCACATATTGCTTATCAAATTCATTACGTAGTTTTAATCGTCAAATTTACTCGCTTGAACGATGTAAAAAAGATCTATCCCCGTATGATGAAAAAAGATTTGTATCGGAAAACAATATAAACACACTCCCTTATGGTCATAAAAAATCAATGGATATATTACTAAAACAAAAACGAAAAGTAGCTTAATTTGCATCCACTTTATTGCTACTTTTAATTTCTCTATTACTTAAATTTTTCTTATATACGTTGTTTAGTTTCGTTAGACATTTTACAAGTAGATCTCATTAGATATTTATCAACCATGACACAATGATGAGATCGATGAGATAAGGTTTTACATTTACATTTCTTAGAAAAGTCTATCTAACAATGTACAATTTAATATTACATTTTACATAAATAAATTTTTTATAGACTACATCAAGAAAATTATGGCAGTTGTTAATTTTTTTAGTTCTTTATATACGGTGCAAACATGTTTTGTTTGATTAACTTCTTCCAAATCTGATTGTGTAATGTTACTAAATCTTTGTGGTAAAAACATTTTACCAAAATCTTCATTTGTTGCAATAATCGATTCACTTTTTCTAGTGTTTATAAACTCCATATTTTCGATTCTATATTTTGTATTTAGCATCATTACACTAATGTTTTTTTAAACTATTACTATAATTTAAACCGTTCAACGCTTCGAAAATATTAAGACTTTTTTTTACATCTGTATAAAAAAGTAAAATATACTAAATTAATATTTAATTCTCGTCAAATTTTTTTGTTGTAAATTTATAGATTTGTAAAAATGAGTCTGACGTTTGTTATGAACAAATTAAAGATAACTAAATTAAGATAACATTTTTGGTGATTTTAAGCTTATTATCGATTTTAAGCTAATTATCGAAATGGGTTTTTTAACGCAACAAAATTACGTCAAATCGGTGGGTGGAAAATGATTTAAAAATTGGTTCAAAACAAAAAATCTCAAGAGTTATTGCAGCATCTTTCATCGGCTGGAATCCCAGCCTATGAGATAATGTTTAAATTTACCAGTTGTAATTGCGAAATCATAAAAGGAACCTATGTTCATGATGATAATTCTTAAAGTTTGGTCATCACCAAACTTTTACGTTAGGTGTTATAGGATAGTTAAAGTTTACGTTATCAAAGATTTTAATGAAATTAAACATATTAATACACAGTCGCAACAGAAATTGCAAGAGGTTGAAAAGGAAAAAAATAGACTTGCTCGTAAAAATTTAAATCGTATATTACAAAAGGGTCAGTTAAACAAGAAAGTAAAGACACTTAAACTGTGGCTCTATCATAAACAATTGATGAAGGTAAAGTCAATTGTCTTGTTTTAAATAAAAATCAACCGGGTGATTTTAAATATTACGCAATCCGTATCCAATATAGAAATTTATCAAAGGTAACAGATAAATTTAAATTAAAATATCAAATTAAAATCTGAAATCATTTATGAAAAATTAAAAGATCCAAACAGCGTAAAGCTTTTCAATCTTATTCAAGAGCGCTTTCATTTTAAAAGAAACTCCAATCGTTTTCATACGATGATGAGTGTTGACAGTTTTAAACATGAATTAGTTTATATGAAAAATACTTTATAAATCTCTTAAAAATTTTTTTCTTCTAATACAGTTATGTCAATTAAAACCGAATTTAGCGAAAGATTTATATAAACCCGCTAGAGGCAATTATCAGACTAGAAAAAACGAGATTAAAGGCCTAAATGATCTTTATCAAATCGATTTAGTCGAAATGATTCCGTATACTTCATTTAATAATGGACACAAATACTTGTTGACTGTTATTGATTGTTTTTCTAAATTTGCATATACTATTTCGTTAAACAATAAAACCGGTAAAGGAATTGGGTCGGCGTTAGAACTGATGTTTGAAAAATGTAAAATGAAACATTTACAAACGGATCAGGGTAAAGAATTTCATAAATCGCATGTTAAAACCTTGATGAAAAAATACAACATAAACCATTATTCAACATTTTCAGATAAAAAAGCGGATATTATCAAGCGGTTCAATACAACATTGAAAACGAAAGTGTGGACTAAACTTACAAAAAAAAGGGTAATTGTAAACGGCTTGATCTGCTTCACGATTTAATAGCTGAATACAATAATACTGTGCGTTCAGCTGCAAAATTTAAACCAAAAGATATAAATAATACAATGAAGCGCAAGTGTTGAATAAAAAAATGCTATAGGAAATCAAAATTTGTAAAAGTTAAATATAAAGTCGGCGATCACGTTTGTATAAGCGGACGTAAAAAAAGCATTCGATAAAGGTTATTGGCCAAATTGATCCGATCAAATATATAAAATACATACAGTACACTCTGAATCTAGATCCGTTACTTATGAATTGATTGTTAGCAGAAATTCAATTTTGGAAGGTCGCTTTTATCAACACAGACTACAAAATACTAAACATAAAGATGTATACCAAATTGAGAAAATAATCAAAAGAAAAGGCGATAAGGCCTTTATAAAACGGCTAGGATTCGATAAGTCACAATTCGTGGATAGATTTAAGTGATATTGAATAAATATTTTATTGATTTTCCTTTTTTATATTTTATATATAGATTCAAAATGTTGGAATCGGTAGTAGCCATATGTTCTAATATATTAATGTGTTATTTGATTGTACAAATATATTACACAAGTAAAATGCTTGTTAAAAAAATTACATCTCGTGAAGAATGTGTCAAACTTACTTGATGTTTAAATTAAAACCAATACTTTATTGATAATGGATAAATAATATTAAGCTTTTTAAAAAACCTGAAGAATGTATAATTCCTCAAATATTTGATGTTAAATATTCATTTTTTCCATCATCTGAAAAATCAATAAAACGTATAATTGAAGATTTTATTGAAGATTTCACATGTATAATTTATCAAAATTACTGTTGGGTTAGAATACCTATAAAATAACTCTTCATGGTGATGGTTTTAGCAATTTTGTTGCAATACATGAATCTTATATTGATACTGACTTATTTTATGATAATTTCTTAATAAGTACTTATCATTTACTTTCAGTTAGTAAAGTCTATGTAAATATATTAACTGTTGGTTATTAATTTTCATTTAAATATTTCACAGATAGACGTAAGATAGTTAAAATTAAATTAATAATTTATCGATAAACATTTTTTTATTTTTTTTTTTATTAGATATAAAGCTTCGTAATAATAAAATTGTCGGTGAATAATTAATGGACTATTATATAGATTTTCATCATCATGGTTTGGTTATTTCCTTCCAAATTTAACTTTGAATATTCATTCTTTCCATATAAAAAAACCATTAAATTTTCAAAAATATGTACAGCTTGAAATTAAAAATTTAATTGAATCGTTATTATTTGATGATTTTTGTGATAGAATACATTTAAAAATAAATTATCATAATAACAATTTGGGATGTATCAATGTAACAGATGAATGTTATAATAATACAGAGATTTTTAGAAAACCATTTCATGATGATTTGTCAAAAAGCCCTTATTTTTATAAAATCAGCAGAGTTGATGTAATTTTATCAATAATAATATATTGTTTTTCAATTTCAATATTTTCATAATTAGAGATGAAGGAAATACAAAAAAAAACAAAATTCCCTATAATGAATGCAAATTCAAAACTGGGTGAGGTAATTGTAAACGGAATAAACACAGTTCATTATAACCAAACACTATTAGAAGCATTATATGCGGCCCTTCAAATCGCGGAAAAACAAATGTAATTTTTGACCTTTAATTTCAACCAAACGGATTACGCTTTAAATATCAGTACATTTTTTCCAAGTCTTTACATCAACCTGTGAATAGAACACACTATCGGAATTGATGATATTAAATCGAGAACTCGGTTACTATGAATATACTGAAAATGATAAAATTATATCACCGGAAGATGCCAAGCCGCATTCAATAATTTTCGATGACGTAATTAAAGAAAAGCAAAGCAATGTCGATAAATATTTTTCCAGAGGTTGGGATAACTATATCAGTTGTTTTTATTTAGCGCAAACATATTCTAAAATTCCAAAACAGTTGATACGTAATAATTGCAATTTTTAATTTTATTAAGACAACTTGAGTCTTGAGTCAAGTTATTAAGTCTGTTCAGAGCCAGACTAAGGAATGATTCCTGAAAGAGGGCAGCAGCTCTTTCAGTAGTTGTTAAGAGCATAGGTCAGAAGGACCTAAACGGCCGTATCAACATCACTCAGTCCTCTGAGTACTGCGCAGCTGAAAGCAATGGGAAACTACAGCTGATTTTTTTCTAAGAAAATGTGGCTCTCTGCATTTTCACATAGCAATAATGGAGGCGCCTTCCTTGGTAAAATATTCCGGAGGTAAAATAGTCCCCCGTTCGGATCTCCGGGTGGGGACTACTAAGGAAGGGGTCACCAGAAAATTAAAAAATAACATTCTACGAGTCGGAGCGTGGAATGTTAGAAGCTTAAAAAAGGTTGGTAGGCTAGAAAATTTAAAAAGGGAAATGGATAGGGTGAATGTGGATATAGTAGGAATTAGTGAGGTTCGGTGGGAAGAGGAAGGCGACTTTTGGTCAGGTGATTTTAGAGTAATTAACTCAGCGTCAAATAATGGGCAGGCAGGAGTAGGTTTCTTGATGAACAAGAAGATAGGGAGGAGAGTGGAGTATTTCAAAACGCATAGCGATAGAATCATTGTAATAAGGATAAAATCAAAACCTAAACCGACAACGATTGTTAACGTTTATATGCCTACAAGCGCCCATGATGATGATGAGGTAGAGTGTGTATACGAAGAGATTGATGAAGCAATTAAACACGTAAAAGGAGATGAAAATTTAATAATAGTTGGAGATTGGAATGCAAGCATTGGAAAAGGCAAGGAAGGAAATATAGTGGGTGAATACGGGCTGGGCAGAAGGAATGAAAGAGGGGACCGACTTATAGAGTTTTGCACGAAGTATAATTTAGTAATTGCCAACACCCAATTTAAAAATCATAATAGAAGAATATACACTTGGAAAAAGCCAGGCGATACTGCAAGGTATCAGATAGATTATATCATGGTTAAGCAAAGATTTAGAAATCAACTCGTTGACTGCAAAACTTACCCTGGAGCAGACATTGATAGCGACCATAATTTGGTGATAATGAAATGTAGATTGGGGTTTAAAAACCTGAAGAAAAGTTGTCAGATGAATCGGTGGAATTTAGAGAAGCTTGAGGAAGAGGAGGTAAAGAAGATTTTTGAGGAGGACATCGCAAGAGGTCTGAGTAAAAAAAGATAAGGTAGAAAATGTAGAAGAAGAATGGGAGAATGTTAAAAAGGAAATTCTTAAATCAGCAGAAGCAAACTTAGGCGGAATAAAGAGAACCGGTAGAAAACCTTGGGTTTCAGACGATATATTGCAGCTGATGGATGAACGTAGAAAATATAAGAATGCTAATGATGAAGAAAGTAAAAGGAACTATCGGCAATTAAGAAATGCTATAAATAGGAAGTGCAAACTGGCGAAAGAAGAGTGGATTAAAGAAAAGTGTTCAGAAGTGGAAAGAGAAATGAACATTGGTAAAATAGACGGAGCATA
Source organism: Lycorma delicatula (assembly GCF_047948215.1). Lineage (NCBI taxonomy): Eukaryota > Metazoa > Arthropoda > Insecta > Hemiptera > Fulgoridae > Lycorma > Lycorma delicatula. Next base: position 23,147,802 of record NC_134458.1, read on the forward strand.
CCGGAAAGTTAAGGAAAATTTTGGGGTACATAAATTAAAATCTAATAATGTGTTAAACAAAGATGGTACACCAATATATAATACGAAAGGTAAAGTCGATAGATGGGTGGAATATATTGAAGAGTTATACGGAGGAAATGAATTAGAAAATGGTTTTATAGAAGAAGAAGAGGAAGTTGAGGAGGATGAAATGGGAGAAACAATACTGAGATCTGAATTTAAGAGAGCATTAAAAGATTTAAATGGCAGAAAGGCTCCTGGAATAGACGGAATACCTGTAGAATTACTGCGCAGTGCAGGTGAGGAAGCGATTGATAGATTATACAAACTGGTGTGTAATATTTATGAAAAAGGGGAATTTCCGTCAGACTTCAAAAAAAGTGTTATAGTTATGATACCAAAGAAAGCAGGGGCAGATAAATGTGAAGAATACAGAACAATTAGTTTAACTAGTCATGCATCAAAAATCTTAACTAGAATTTTATACAGAAGAATTGAGAGGAGAGTGGAAGAAGTGTTAGGAGAAGATCAATTTGGTTTCAGGAAAAGTATAGGGACAAGGGAAGCAATTTTAGGCCTCAGATTAATAGTTATATTAAGGAAGATTAAAGAAAAACAAACCAACATACTTGGCGTTTATAGACCTAGAAAAGGCTTTCGATAACGTAGATTGGAATAAAATGTTCAGCATTTAAAAAAAATTAGGGTTCAAATACAGAGATAGAAGAACAATTGCTAACATGTACAGGAACCAAACAGCAACAATAACAATTGAAGAACATAAGAAAGAAGCCCTAATAAGAAAGGGAGTCCGACAAGGATGTTCCCTATCGCCGTTACTTTTTAATCTTTACATGGAACTAGCAGTTAATGATGTTAAAGAACAATTTAGATTCGGAGTAACAGTACAAGGTGAAAAGATAAAGATGATACGATTTGCTGATGATATAGTAGTTCTAGCCGACAGTAAAAAATATTTAGAAGAAACAATGAATGGTATGGAAGTCCAACGCAAGAACTACCGCATGAAAATAAACAAAAAACACGAAAGTAATGAAATGTACTAAAAATAACGAAGATGGACCAGTGAATTTAAAAATAGGAAGATAAAAGATTATGGACGTAGAAGGATTTTGTTATTTGGGAAGTAGAATTACTAAAGATGGACGAAGCAGGAGCGATATAAAATGCCGAATAGCACAGGCGAAACGAGCCTTCGGTCAGAAATGTAATTTGTTTACATCAAAAATTAATTTAAACGTCAGGAAGAGATTTTTGAATGTATATGTTTGAAGCGTAGCTTTACAAGGAAGTGAAACTTGGGCGATCGGAGTACCTGAGAAGAAGAGATTCGAAGCTTTTGAAATGCGGTGCTACAGGAGAATGTTAAAAATCAGATGGGTGGGTAAAGTGGCAATGAAGTAGTGTTGCGGCAAATTAATGAAGAAAGAAGCATTTTGAAAAATATAGTTAAAAGAAGAGGTAGACTTGTAGGCCACATACTAAGGCATCCTGGAATAGTCGCTTTAATATTGGAGGGAAAAGTAGAAGGAAAAAATTGTGCAGGCAGGCAACGTTTGGAATTTCTAAAATAAATTGTTAGGGGTGTAGGATGTAGGGGTATACTGAAATGAAACGACTAGCGCTAGATAAGGAATCTTGGAGAGCTGCATCAAACCAGTCAAATGACTGACGACAAAAAAAAAAATTTTTCAAGTACAAAACACATTTGCATTCGGTCAACAGAATTGAACCAAAAATTACTCACTAAACTGAAGAATCTGTGTTACATTTTAAATATATATTGTTCGTGTTACGTAGTAATCTGAATGTAACGTATTGAAAACCTGTAATGAAAGAATTAAAAAGTCCTTGTAATTTTAAGAGAAGCGCTTTTATTTAACAATCATCAAAAAAGGAGCCTTCTTTAAAACCGGTTAATAATAAAAAAAACGAATTTCTACGGTAAAAATTTGAAATCGCTTCGATATTAAAGACCTTAAATCAATATTTTTGGAAGGTCAGTCGATAATATGGAAGTGTATATTAAACTGAATAAAATGACTTTTATTTTTCAGTAATAATTCTGTAAAAATTTTCCGATTATTAAATATGTCTATTAAAATGTGCAAAATTTCATAAACAGTTTTATTAAAATCGAAATAACATTTTTGAAATTTTAGATATTAACCCTAAAGCAGCATTTATAATTTTTACTACGGCAGCATGTTATTGCGACCTGCGGGCATGTTATTTATATTATAAACGTGCGACGAACTTAATGTAAGTTATTTTAATTAAAAAATTGGTTTGTTAAATCTTTTCAAAATAGTGATAATTTTTGTTCATATTAATCAGCTTTAAATATGTGTAGGCTATTCTTACATTACTTGAACTACTGATTTCATGTCGTTGTTTGTTTTTTTATTTTTTAAATTGTGTATTTGGTTGTAATAATTATTAATTTTTACTTTACTCTTCGTAAAGTTTATTTTTCCTTATCTCTTTTGTTGTAATTATAAACATATTCATTATTTTTTAAAGCTAAAGATTATATGTAGTTACGTTGTGTAAAGTTACGTCGTGTTAAGTTGTAGACTTTAAAGTTAAGGTTTATTTGAGCGTACACAAATACTAAACTGCCCGTTAATGTAAACCTGTTTACGTAGATCTAATTCAATTTTTAAATCGAAGAAAAAATAAACTCCTTGAAATAATAGAATCGGCATAATTTTATATTTTATTTGCGTATAAAAGAACACTTTAAGCGTTCCAGTTTTGAAAAGTGGAAATCTAAAGGGATGTGCTGATGAAAATTGAAACCGGAATTTCTTTTTCATCTTATCTTAAGCGAGACTTTTTCTTGGTATCAGATGAATTTAAATACTGTTGATCGCTGAGGACTACTTGAAATTGCTTTTTTTGGTTACGTAAGGCAGTTTTAAAACTGTTAAATTTTCAAAGCGGTTTTAAAAATGAGGCACTTTTTACTCTCTTTTTCATATTTTGTTTACGGTTGGATATATCTTTTAAACTTTTAACATAGAGAGCTCTGTTTGCTCTTTATTTACTCCTTTTTGCAGAAAAAAAAAAATAAAAATGCAGAAAAAATAAAAACATGGAACGAATTATACACCGTAAATTCACCTTGTACATTAAAACTAAATAAATTCGAAATCTCGGCAAGAAAAATGAAGGATACGTTGTATTTAGCTTTTATTTATTGTATTCTCATATTAAAACTTATTTTCCAATATATTAAATTATTTAGAATCATTTCGGTCGTCTTAAATACACTTCCAGTTACCTGGATAGTTATGAGGATGGCGATCACGTATAATTGACAAAATAAAAAAAAATAAAATATTTTATAAATTATATACGAGTAAACTGTAAACGTTACATGTTCCGTACCTTACATAGGAGTTAAGTAGAGATAAATTCGTTAAAAAGAAATATTATTGAAATTTAGAAATCGTTTAATTTAAAAATTAAAACGCTTCTGCTAATTAGTGTAATAAATTGGTCGTCGAAACTTGTTTGAAATCTATTTTTGACGTATCATTATCATATGATTTTACCTTGAGGCGAAATCCTTTACACCACGTCAATCTACATCCTACTCTATTTCCGGCTAACTTTTTAAGATCCTGACAGCTTCTGATTCATAATAGGTCGTGTATAATTTTTATTATTTTCTAGCTTCTTTATTCACCTCTACTTACTCTTCTGGCATCTTTTTGTTTGATTTTTCTTCTTTCTTTAAATTTGCTATTTTGAATCGTTTCGATTAAACTTGTATTCTCTTTATCGCTGTCCTCTGTTACATATCCGCTTAATATTCTCTATGCCCGTATGTTATACGCCTCCAGCCATCCTTTTTCTCTACTTAGTATCCCATATGTTACACTGATATGGAAGTAAAATATACGTCAGTGAAGCGGGAAGATTTAAAACGCCTGTATTTAAATAGATTTTTATCGTAAAGTGAATGTTTCTACAGTTTTCTGTTAAGTAACACGTACCGTTTTATTTAAAAAAAAAAAAAACAAAAAAAAAACGCTCGACAGGTGGGCATCGTTACAATCTAGACACTCTCTTAATCTTAATCGAAAATTTTTCATTACCCACCTTAATACGACCGGTGTAGTGCGTATAGCTTCTTGAATTTTTAATTTTAGTTCCGCTAACAGAAGAATTATCTTTAACACTGTTAAAGTCAAAATTAGGTATTACATCATCGGATAATGTATATGGTGTAACATATGATAAAAACACAAGCACAGAGTGAGCAAAATAAAACCAAACAACGTAACCGCTGCAGAATAGGTAGGTTATGTTGGAATGAAATTTTACGAATGATACGGATAAATCAAATAAGAAATCATAAAACGTAATTTAAATGTTGCATTTATTTACCTTATTGTTACAAAAGATGTTCAAAATGACCATCCTGGACATCGATGCCCTTTTGTGCTCGATTGATCATGAGAGTCGTCTGACGCAAAACGTTGTTGTCAATTGCGTTGATTTCTCGTTGAATTTTCAGCTTCGGTTCATCAATATTGTGGGGACTAGATGCATAAACTCTCTCCTTTAAGTAGCTCCAAAGGAAAAAATATCAAGTAGACAACTCCGGGGAACATAGAGGCCACCGTCACCTACTGACAGCTAGTTCATTTGTGAAAGCTGCATGAATGCGATTCAGTGAAACGTTTGATGCGTGACACGTTGCTCCGTGTTGTTGGAAGAAGCTGTATTCTTTTTCATTATCGGTTAATTGCGCATAGAATTCTTCGAAAATTGTGGGGTAAACTTATGTATTGACAGTCCGATCAAAAAATATTGGTCCCACTATACAATTACCGGAAACGACACATCAAACACAAATTTTCTCGTGAAGTGAACGCTCGAATATTACGTGGATTCCTCGCCATCTAATACCTTGTGTTCTGCAAATTAACATGGCCAGATAAATGAAACCGTGCCTCGTCTGACATGAAATACGACATCTGGTTTATCTGTCCACCAACGATGATTTCGAGAAGCCAGTTGAAATAATCAAGCCGTTTCGGTTTGTCTTCTTTTTTTTCCGGACCTTTTTAACCACTCAGGGGCAACCGGTAATCGCCTAGAAGACGCTGCCTCGGTCGGTCTGAGTGACATGGCTGCAGATTAACCCACCCTATGGATGCAGCTAACATCGCTGTCCTACCCGTCGGGGTCCCTCCTGGTTCATTGAGACATCATGACCACCACTTCTGATTGTCACGACGCCCCTCCCCAGAAAGGCTACCCTTTCCGTTCCTATACCTTAATCAGAGTCCAGGTATGCACCCCACGCATACCCCTCGAATCGCGCGCCCACCTCACATACCTTGAGGGTCGTCAGTGCTTTATCGGAGCGCCCCAATCCAACCACTCTTGCATGTGGATGGATTAAAAACGTCCTCAGAATTGAGGCTACCTCCCTTATCCCTATACGTGTTCACGATTCAACCCCTCGCGACCTTTTTTTTTTCCATATAATACACTCATTTATACAAACATGTGTTTCCCAGAATACTCCTAGCATTTCAAGGCGTCATAATTTTTGAAATCAAACCAGTCATAATGGACCTAAAATCCTACAGCATACAGAAAACAGAAAATGGCAAAACAGATAAAAACTTACAACTAGACATAATAAATGACAAGACTTCACAAGTTCCTTATAAACAACACAGCAGAAATCCATGCTTAATATGGAGGCGACTAAAAGACACGTATACAAAATTGTTTATTTATTATTATTTTTTTATATTTATTTTATTATTTTTTTGTACAAGAAAAAACAAAAGATCTAACACTACGTAAATGTGAGCCCAAAAGAGTTCTCCTGGGTACCCGTTGTTCACAGAAAGCTCCGCTTCAGTCAGGCCTCCATTCTATCATCTCTTCCAGCTTGGTCTTTAGAATGCCCGTGATCAACCTGGACACCTCTTCCCACTGTTGTCGTTCCCGAAGCATATGGACAACCATATTCTCTGACGTCAGCCAGTTCAGCCCTTGTAGCCGACGACGACTCAACCACCGTTCACATCTGTAGATCGTGTGTTCCGGGGTGTCTAGCTGCCCATAGTAAACACAAAATGGGAAGTTTCGTCGCTTGAACTTGAAACGATAAGCCTCGTATTCCCCGTGCCCCGAAAGAAACTGAGTCAGCAATTGGGAAACCTCCCCGTGCTTCCTTAGAATCCAGGGGGGCCAATGGGTGATCAACCGTTTAGTCCAAGCCCCTTTCCGTGAAGCATTCCAAAGGCCCTGCCATTCCTGCAGTAGTAGCTGTCTTGCCGACATCTTCGATGTACCCTGCTGCATCCTTATCAGCTCTTTGGCCCCGATCGAGATCGGAGGGATGCCCGCTAGCACTTCCACCCCTCCCCCGATA